>NW_027249495.1:0-159013 GCF_030848795.1 Temnothorax nylanderi | reverse complement strand
CATGTCTTTTTGTAATTATGGTGTCGTCAATTTTTTGATAAAAACATCTCCGCTAATTCCCTCTTTCTGATCTGTCTCTCTTTATGTATTTTTCTGATAAAGTTAAGCGTGTAAAAAAATCTTCCCTCCGGGTGGGGGGAGTCCACCCGGATCCTTTATGGGCAACGGGGAGCCCTCCACTACGGGTTTTGCGCACCCGGAGTACCCGAGCACACCAGTACCGTAATCTACGGCAGCCCTATGGGTCTGTCGTGACCGGGGAGTCCTTTTACGATTCGCGAGGTAAGCGGCCTCTATAAAAGTCCGCTCGGCTGGTCGGAGCCGTATGGAGGAGCATAGGCTCTCCTAACCGACCTAAGTGGAACCCTGACAGAAACGCGGGGTCCGGCTGCCCTGCTTAGAGTCCGTCGTTGGCTTCGGCCACCTAGACTCCACATCACGCTTATACGGTCCCGTCGCGTGTCCCTCCGCCGCGCCGCGGGACATTTCCACGCCTCGCTCGCTCGCACGGTCCGTCGCGTGTCCCTCCGCCGCGCCGCGGGACATTTCCACGCCTCGCTCGCTCGCACGGTCCGTCGCGTGTCCCTCCGCCGCGCCGCGGGACATTTCCACGCCTCGCTCGCTCGCACGGTCCGTCGCGTGTCCCTCCGCCGCGCCGCGGGACATTTCCACGCCTCGCTCGCTCGCACGGTCCGTCGCGTGTCCCTCCGCCGCGCCGCGGGACATTTCCACGCCTCGCTCGCTCGCACGGTCCGTCGCGTGTCCCTCCGCCGCGCCGCGGGACATTTCCACGCCTCGCTCGCTCGCACGGTCCGTCGCGTGTCCCTCCGCCGCGCCGCGGGACATTTCCACGCCTCGCTCGCTCGCACGGTCCGTCGCGTGTCCCTCCGCCGCGCCGCGGGACATTTCCACGCCTCGCTCGCTCGCACGGTCCGTCGCGTGTCCCTCCGCCGCGCCGCGGGACATTTCCACGCCTCGCTCGCTCGCACGGTCCGTCGCGTGTCCCTCCGCCGCGCCGCGGGACATTTCCACGCCTCGCTCGCTCGCACGGTCCGTCGCGTGTCCCTCCGCCGCGCCGCGGGACATTTCCACGCCTCGCTCGCTCGCACGGTCCGTCGCGTGTCCCTCCGCCGCGCCGCGGGACATTTCCACGCCTCGCTCGCTCGCACGGTCCGTCGCGTGTCCCTCCGCCGCGCCGCGGGACATTTCCACGCCTCGCTCGCTCGCACGGTCCGTCGCGTGTCCCTCCGCCGCGCCGCGGGACATTTCCACGCCTCGCTCGCTCGCACGGTCCGTCGCGTGTCCCTCCGCCGCGCCGCGGGACATTTCCACGCCTCGCTCGCTCGCACGGTCCGTCGCGTGTCCCTCCGCCGCGCCGCGGGACATTTCCACGCCTCGCTCGCTCGCACGGTCCGTCGCGTGTCCCTCCGCCGCGCCGCGGGACATTTCCACGCCTCGCTCGCTCGCACGGTCCGTCGCGTGTCCCTCCGCCGCGCCGCGGGACATTTCCACGCCTCGCTCGCTCGCACGGTCCGTCGCGTGTCCCTCCGCCGCGCCGCGGGACATTTCCACGCCTCGCTCGCTCGCACGGTCCGTCGCGTGTCCCTCCGCCGCGCCGCGGGACATTTCCACGCCTCGCTCGCTCGCACGGTCCGTCGCGTGTCCCTCCGCCGCGCCGCGGGACATTTCCACGCCTCGCTCGCTCGCACGGTCCGTCGCGTGTCCCTCCGCCGCGCCGCGGGACATTTCCACGCCTCGCTCGCTCGCACGGTCCGTCGCGTGTCCCTCCGCCGCGCCGCGGGACATTTCCACGCCTCGCTCGCTCGCACGGTCCGTCGCGTGTCCCTCCGCCGCGCCGCGGGACATTTCCACGCCTCGCTCGCTCGCACGGTCCGTCGCGTGTCCCTCCGCCGCGCCGCGGGACATTTCCACGCCTCGCTCGCTCGCACGGTCCGTCGCGTGTCCCTCCGCCGCGCCGCGGGACATTTCCACGCCTCGCTCGCTCGCACGGTCCGTCGCGTGTCCCTCCGCCGCGCCGCGGGACATTTCCACGCCTCGCTCGCTCGCACGGTCCGTCGCGTGTCCCTCCGCCGCGCCGCGGGACATTTCCACGCCTCGCTCGCTCGCACGGTCCGTCGCGTGTCCCTCCGCCGCGCCGCGGGACATTTCCACGCCTCGCTCGCTCGCACGGTCCGTCGCGTGTCCCTCCGCCGCGCCGCGGGACATTTCCACGCCTCGCTCGCTCGCACGGTCCGTCGCGTGTCCCTCCGCCGCGCCGCGGGACATTTCCACGCCTCGCTCGCTCGCCCGGTCCGTCGCGTGTCCCTCCGCCGCGCCGCGGGACATTTCCACGCCTCGCTCGCTCGCCCGGTCCGTCGCGTGTCCCTCCGCCGCGCCGCGGGACATTTCCACGCCTCGCTCGCTCGCCCGGTCCGTCGCGTGTCCCTCCGCCGCGCCGCGGGACATTTCCACGCCTCGCTCGCTCGCCCGGTCCGTCGCGTGTCCCTCCGCCGCGCCGCGGGACATTTCCACGCCTCGCTCGCTCGCACGGTCCGTCGCGTGTCCCTCCGCCGCGCCGCGGGACATTTCCACGCCTCGCTCGCTCGCACGGTCCGTCGCGTGTCCCTCCGCCGCGCCGCGGGACATTTCCACGCCTCGCTCGCTCGCACGGTCCGTCGCGTGTCCCTCCGCCGCGCCGCGGGACATTTCCACGCCTCGCTCGCTCGCACGGTCCGTCGCGTGTCCCTCCGCCGCGCCGCGGGACATTTCCACGCCTCGCTCGCTCGCACGGTCCGTCGCGTGTCCCTCCGCCGCGCCGCGGGACATTTCCACGCCTCGCTCGCTCGCACGGTCCGTCGCGTGTCCCTCCGCCGCGCCGCGGGACATTTCCACGCCTCGCTCGCTCGCACGGTCCGTCGCGTGTCCCTCCGCCGCGCCGCGGGACATTTCCACGCCTCGCTCGCTCGCACGGTCCGTCGCGTGTCCCTCCGCCGCGCCGCGGGACATTTCCACGCCTCGCTCGCTCGCACGGTCCGTCGCGTGTCCCTCCGCCGCGCCGCGGGACATTTCCACGCCTCGCTCGCTCGCACGGTCCGTCGCGTGTCCCTCCGCCGCGCCGCGGGACATTTCCACGCCTCGCTCGCTCGCACGGTCCGTCGCGTGTCCCTCCGCCGCGCCGCGGGACATTTCCACGCCTCGCTCGCTCGCACGGTCCGTCGCGTGTCCCTCCGCCGCGCCGCGGGACATTTCCACGCCTCGCTCGCTCGCACGGTCCGTCGCGTGTCCCTCCGCCGCGCCGCGGGACATTTCCACGCCTCGCTCGCTCGCACGGTCCGTCGCGTGTCCCTCCGCCGCGCCGCGGGACATTTCCACGCCTCGCTCGCTCGCACGGTCCGTCGCGTGTCCCTCCGCCGCGCCGCGGGACATTTCCACGCCTCGCTCGCTCGCACGGTCCGTCGCGTGTCCCTCCGCCGCGCCGCGGGACATTTCCACGCCTCGCTCGCTCGCACGGTCCGTCGCGTGTCCCTCCGCCGCGCCGCGGGACATTTCCACGCCTCGCTCGCTCGCACGGTCCGTCGCGTGTCCCTCCGCCGCGCCGCGGGACATTTCCACGCCTCGCTCGCTCGCACGGTCCGTCGCGTGTCCCTCCGCCGCGCCGCGGGACATTTCCACGCCTCGCTCGCTCGCACGGTCCGTCGCGTGTCCCTCCGCCGCGCCGCGGGACATTTCCACGCCTCGCTCGCTCGCACGGTCCGTCGCGTGTCCCTCCGCCGCGCCGCGGGACATTTCCACGCCTCGCTCGCTCGCACGGTCCGTCGCGTGTCCCTCCGCCGCGCCGCGGGACATTTCCACGCCTCGCTCGCTCGCACGGTCCGTCGCGTGTCCCTCCGCCGCGCCGCGGGACATTTCCACGCCTCGCTCGCTCGCACGGTCCGTCGCGTGTCCCTCCGCCGCGCCGCGGGACATTTCCACGCCTCGCTCGCTCGCACGGTCCGTCGCGTGTCCCTCCGCCGCGCCGCGGGACATTTCCACGCCTCGCTCGCTCGCACGGTCCGTCGCGTGTCCCTCCGCCGCGCCGCGGGACATTTCCACGCCTCGCTCGCTCGCACGGTCCGTCGCGTGTCCCTCCGCCGCGCCGCGGGACATTTCCACGCCTCGCTCGCTCGCACGGTCCGTCGCGTGTCCCTCCGCCGCGCCGCGGGACATTTCCACGCCTCGCTCGCTCGCACGGTCCGTCGCGTGTCCCTCCGCCGCGCCGCGGGACATTTCCACGCCTCGCTCGCTCGCACGGTCCGTCGCGTGTCCCTCCGCCGCGCCGCGGGACATTTGCCACGCCTCGCTCGCTCGCACGGTCCGTCGCGTGTCCCTCCGCCGCGCCGCGGGACATTTCCACGCCTCGCTCGCTCGCACGGTCCGTCGCGTGTCCCTCCGCCGCGCCGCGGGACATTTCCACGCCTCGCTCGCTCGCACGGTCCGTCGCGTGTCCCTCCGCCGCGCCGCGGGACATTTCCACGCCTCGCTCGCTCGCACGGTCCGTCGCGTGTCCCTCCGCCGCGCCGCGGGACATTTCCACGCCTCGCTCGCTCGCACGGTCCGTCGCGTGTCCCTCCGCCGCGCCGCGGGACATTTCCACGCCTCGCTCGCTCGCACGGTCCGTCGCGTGTCCCTCCGCCGCGCCGCGGGACATTTCCACGCCTCGCTCGCTCGCACGGTCCGTCGCGTGTCCCTCCGCCGCGCCGCGGGACATTTCCACGCCTCGCTCGCTCGCACGGTCCGTCGCGTGTCCCTCCGCCGCGCCGCGGGACATTTCCACGCCTCGCTCGCTCGCACGGTCCGTCGCGTGTCCCTCCGCCGCGCCGCGGGACATTTCCACGCCTCGCTCGCTCGCACGGTCCGTCGCGTGTCCCTCCGCCGCGCCGCGGGACATTTCCACGCCTCGCTCGCTCGCACGGTCCGTCGCGTGTCCCTCCGCCGCGCCGCGGGACATTTCCACGCCTCGCTCGCTCGCACGGTCCGTCGCGTGTCCCTCCGCCGCGCCGCGGGACATTTCCACGCCTCGCTCGCTCGCCCGGTCCGTCGCGTGTCCCTCCGCCGCGCCGCGGGACATTTCCACGCCTCGCTCGCTCGCACGGTCCGTCGCGTGTCCCTCCGCCGCGCCGCGGGACATTTGCCACGCCTCGCTCGCTCGCACGGTCCGTCGCGTGTCCCTCCGCCGCGCCGCGGGACATTTCCACGCCTCGCTCGCTCGCACGGTCCGTCGCGTGTCCCTCCGCCGCGCCGCGGGACATTTCACGCCTCGCTCGCTCGCACGGTCCGTCGCGTGTCCCTCCGCCGCGCCGCGGGACATTTCCACGCCTCGCTCGCTCGCACGGTCCGTCGCGTGTCCCTCCGCCGCGCCGCGGGACATTTCCACGCCTCGCTCGCTCGCACGGTCCGTCGCGTGTCCCTCCGCCGCGCCGCGGGACATTTCCACGCCTCGCTCGCTCGCACGGTCCGTCGCGTGTCCCTCCGCCGCGCCGCGGGACATTTCCACGCCTCGCTCGCTCGCACGGTCCGTCGCGTGTCCCTCCGCCGCGCCGCGGGACATTTCCACGCCTCGCTCGCTCGCACGGTCCGTCGCGTGTCCCTCCGCCGCGCCGCGGGACATTTCCACGCCTCGCTCGCTCGCACGGTCCGTCGCGTGTCCCTCCGCCGCGCCGCGGGACATTTCACGCCTCGCTCGCTCGCACGGTCCGTCGCGTGTCCCTCCGCCGCGCCGCGGGACATTTCCACGCCTCGCTCGCTCGCACGGTCCGTCGCGTGTCCCTCCGCCGCGCCGCGGGACATTTCCACGCCTCGCTCGCTCGCACGGTCCGTCGCGTGTCCCTCCGCCGCGCCGCGGGACATTTCCACGCCTCGCTCGCTCGCACGGTCCGTCGCGTGTCCCTCCGCCGCGCCGCGGGACATTTCCACGCCTCGCTCGCTCGCACGGTCCGTCGCGTGTCCCTCCGCCGCGCCGCGGGACATTTCCACGCCTCGCTCGCTCGCACGGTCCGTCGCGTGTCCCTCCGCCGCGCCGCGGGACATTTGCACGCCTCGCTCGCTCGCACGGTCCGTCGCGTGTCCCTCCGCCGCGCCGCGGGACATTTCCACGCCTCGCTCGCTCGCACGGTCCGTCGCGTGTCCCTCCGCCGCGCCGCGGGACATTTCCACGCCTCGCTCGCTCGCACGGTCCGTCGCGTGTCCCTCCGCCGCGCCGCGGGACATTTGCCACGCCTCGCTCGCTCGCACGGTCCGTCGCGTGTCCCTCCGCCGCGCCGCGGGACATTTCCACGCCTCGCTCGCTCGCACGGTCCGTCGCGTGTCCCTCCGCCGCGCCGCGGGACATTTCCACGCCTCGCTCGCTCGCACGGTCCGTCGCGTGTCCCTCCGCCGCGCCGCGGGACATTTCCACGCCTCGCTCGCTCGCACGGTCCGTCGCGTGTCCCTCCGCCGCGCCGCGGGACATTTCCACGCCTCGCTCGCTCGCACGGTCCGTCGCGTGTCCCTCCGCCGCGCCGCGGGACATTTCCACGCCTCGCTCGCTCGCACGGTCCGTCGCGTGTCCCTCCGCCGCGCCGCGGGACATTTCCACGCCTCGCTCGCTCGCACGGTCCGTCGCGTGTCCCTCCGCCGCGCCGCGGGACATTTCCACGCCTCGCTCGCTCGCACGGTCCGTCGCGTGTCCCTCCGCCGCGCCGCGGGACATTTC
This sequence comes from Temnothorax nylanderi, assembly GCF_030848795.1. Classification (NCBI taxonomy): domain Eukaryota; kingdom Metazoa; phylum Arthropoda; class Insecta; order Hymenoptera; family Formicidae; genus Temnothorax; species Temnothorax nylanderi. The sequence goes on along the minus strand of NW_027249495.1, from coordinate 152,283 downwards.
CACGCCTCGCTCGCTCGCACGGTCCGTCGCGTGTCCCTCCGCCGCGCCGCGGGACATTTCCACGCCTCGCTCGCTCGCACGGTCCGTCGCGTGTCCCTCCGCCGCGCCGCGGGACATTTCCACGCCTCGCTCGCTCGCACGGTCCGTCGCGTGTCCCTCCGCCGCGCCGCGGGACATTTCCACGCCTCGCTCGCTCGCACGGTCCGTCGCGTGTCCCTCCGCCGCGCCGCGGGACATTTCCACGCCTCGCTCGCTCGCACGGTCCGTCGCGTGTCCCTCCGCCGCGCCGCGGGACATTTCCACGCTCGCTCGCTCGCACGGTCCGTCGCGTGTCCCTCCGCCGCGCCGCGGGACATTTCCACGCCTCGCTCGCTCGCACGGTCCGTCGCGTGTCCCTCCGCCGCGCCGCGGGACATTTCCACGCCTCGCTCGCTCGCACGGTCCTCGCGTGTCCCCTCCGCCGCGCCGCGGGACATTTCCACGCCTCGCTCGCTCGCACGGTCCGTCGCGTGTCCCTCCGCCGCGCCGCGGGACATTTCCACGCCTCGCTCGCTCGCACGGTCCGTCGCGTGTCCCTCCGCCGCGCCGCGGGACATTTCCACGCCTCGCTCGCTCGCCACGGTCCTTCGCGTGTCCCCTCCGCCGCGCCGCGGGACATTTCCACGCCTCGCTCGCTCGCACGGTCCGTCGCGTGTCCCTCCGCCGCGCCGCGGGACATTTCCACGCCTCGCTCGCTCGCACGGTCCGTCGCGTGTCCCTCCGCCGCGCCGCGGGACATTTCCACGCCTCGCTCGCTCGCACGGTCCGTCGCGTGTCCCTCCGCCGCGCCGCGGGACATTTCCACGCCTCGCTCGCTCGCACGGTCCGTCGCGTGTCCCTCCGCCGCGCCGCGGGACATTTCCACGCCTCGCTCGCTCGCACGGTCCGTCGCGTGTCCCTCCGCCGCGCCGCGGGACATTTCCACGCCTCGCTCGCTCGCACGGTCCGTCGCGTGTCCCTCCGCCGCGCCGCGGGACATTTCCACGCCTCGCTCGCTCGCACGGTCCGTCGCGTGTCCCTCCGCCGCGCCGCGGGACATTTCCACGCCTCGCTCGCTCGCACGGTCCGTCGCGTGTCCCTCCGCCGCGCCGCGGGACATTTCCACGCCTCGCTCGCTCGCACGGTCCGTCGCGTGTCCCTCCGCCGCGCCGCGGGACATTTCCACGCCTCGCTCGCTCGCACGGTCCGTCGCGTGTCCCTCCGCCGCGCCGCGGGACATTTCCACGCCTCGCTCGCTCGCACGGTCCGTCGCGTGTCCCTCCGCCGCGCCGCGGGACATTTCCACGCCTCGCTCGCTCGCACGGTCCGTCGCGTGTCCCTCCGCCGCGCCGCGGGACATTTCCACGCCTCGCTCGCTCGCACGGTCCGTCGCGTGTCCCTCCGCCGCGCCGCGGGACATTTCCACGCCTCGCTCGCTCGCACGGTCCGTCGCGTGTCCCTCCGCCGCGCCGCGGGACATTTCCACGCCTCGCTCGCTCGCACGGTCCGTCGCGTGTCCCTCCGCCGCGCCGCGGGACATTTCCACGCCTCGCTCGCTCGCACGGTCCGTCGCGTGTCCCTCCGCCGCGCCGCGGGACATTTCCACGCCTCGCTCGCTCGCACGGTCCGTCGCGTGTCCCTCCGCCGCGCCGCGGGACATTTCCACGCCTCGCTCGCTCGCACGGTCCGTCGCGTGTCCCTCCGCCGCGCCGCGGGACATTTCCACGCCTCGCTCGCTCGCACGGTCCGTCGCGTGTCCCTCCGCCGCGCCGCGGGACATTTCCACGCCTCGCTCGCTCGCACGGTCCGTCGCGTGTCCCTCCGCCGCGCCGCGGGACATTTCCACGCCTCGCTCGCTCGCACGGTCCGTCGCGTGTCCCTCCGCCGCGCCGCGGGACATTTCCACGCCTCGCTCGCTCGCACGGTCCGTCGCGTGTCCCTCCGCCGCGCCGCGGGACATTTCCACGCCTCGCTCGCTCGCACGGTCCGTCGCGTGTCCCTCCGCCGCGCCGCGGGACATTTCCACGCCTCGCTCGCTCGCACGGTCCGTCGCGTGTCCCTCCGCCGCGCCGCGGGACATTTCCACGCCTCGCTCGCTCGCACGGTCCGTCGCGTGTCCCTCCGCCGCGCCGCGGGACATTTCCACGCCTCGCTCGCTCGCACGGTCCGTCGCGTGTCCCTCCGCCGCGCCGCGGGACATTTCCACGCCTCGCTCGCTCGCACGGTCCGTCGCGTGTCCCTCCGCCGCGCCGCGGGACATTTCCACGCCTCGCTCGCTCGCACGGTCCGTCGCGTGTCCCTCCGCCGCGCCGCGGGACATTTCCACGCCTCGCTCGCTCGCACGGTCCGTCGCGTGTCCCTCCGCCGCGCCGCGGGACATTTCCACGCCTCGCTCGCTCGCCCGGTCCGTCGCGTGTCCCTCCGCCGCGCCGCGGGACATTTCCACGCCTCGCTCGCTCGCCCGGTCCGTCGCGTGTCCCTCCGCCGCGCCGCGGGACATTTCCACGCCTCGCTCGCTCGCACGGTCCGTCGCGTGTCCCTCCGCCGCGCCGCGGGACATTTCCACGCCTCGCTCGCTCGCACGGTCCGTCGCGTGTCCCTCCGCCGCGCCGCGGGACATTTCCACGCCTCGCTCGCTCGCACGGTCCGTCGCGTGTCCCTCCGCCGCGCCGCGGGACATTTCCACGCCTCGCTCGCTCGCACGGTCCGTCGCGTGTCCCTCCGCCGCGCCGCGGGACATTTCCACGCCTCGCTCGCTCGCACGGTCCGTCGCGTGTCCCTCCGCCGCGCCGCGGGACATTTCCACGCCTCGCTCGCTCGCACGGTCCGTCGCGTGTCCCTCCGCCGCGCCGCGGGACATTTCCACGCCTCGCTCGCTCGCACGGTCCGTCGCGTGTCCCTCCGCCGCGCCGCGGGACATTTCCACGCCTCGCTCGCTCGCCCGGTCCGTCGCGTGTCCCTCCGCCGCGCCGCGGGACATTTCACGCCTCGCTCGCTCGCACGGTCCGTCGCGTGTCCCTCCGCCGCGCCGCGGGACATTTCACGCCTCGCTCGCTCGCACGGTCCGTCGCGTGTCCCTCCGCCGCGCCGCGGGACATTTCCACGCCTCGCTCGCTCGCACGGTCCGTCGCGTGTCCCTCCGCCGCGCCGCGGGACATTTCCACGCCTCGCTCGCTCGCACGGTCCGTCGCGTGTCCCTCCGCCGCGCCGCGGGACATTTCCACGCCTCGCTCGCTCGCACGGTCCGTCGCGTGTCCCTCCGCCGCGCCGCGGGACATTTCCACGCCTCGCTCGCTCGCACGGTCCGTCGCGTGTCCCTCCGCCGCGCCGCGGGACATTTCCACGCCTCGCTCGCTCGCACGGTCCGTCGCGTGTCCCTCCGCCGCGCCGCGGGACATTTCCACGCCTCGCTCGCTCGCACGGTCCGTCGCGTGTCCCTCCGCCGCGCCGCGGGACATTTCACGCCTCGCTCGCTCGCACGGTCCGTCGCGTGTCCCTCCGCCGCGCCGCGGGACATTTCCACGCCTCGCTCGCTCGCACGGTCCGTCGCGTGTCCCTCCGCCGCGCCGCGGGACATTTCCACGCCTCGCTCGCTCGCACGGTCCGTCGCGTGTCCCTCCGCCGCGCCGCGGGACATTTCCACGCCTCGCTCGCTCGCACGGTCCGTCGCGTGTCCCTCCGCCGCGCCGCGGGACATTTCCACGCCTCGCTCGCTCGCACGGTCCGTCGCGTGTCCCTCCGCCGCGCCGCGGGACATTTCCACGCCTCGCTCGCTCGCACGGTCCGTCGCGTGTCCCTCCGCCGCGCCGCGGGACATTTCCACGCCTCGCTCGCTCGCACGGTCCGTCGCGTGTCCCTCCGCCGCGCCGCGGGACATTTCCACGCCTCGCTCGCTCGCACGGTCCGTCGCGTGTCCCTCCGCCGCGCCGCGGGACATTTCCACGCCTCGCTCGCTCGCACGGTCCGTCGCGTGTCCCTCCGCCGCGCCGCGGGACATTTCCACGCCTCGCTCGCTCGCACGGTCCGTCGCGTGTCCCTCCGCCGCGCCGCGGGACATTTCCACGCCTCGCTCGCTCGCACGGTCCGTCGCGTGTCCCTCCGCCGCGCCGCGGGACATTTCCACGCCTCGCTCGCTCGCACGGTCCGTCGCGTGTCCCTCCGCCGCGCCGCGGGACATTTCCACGCCTCGCTCGCTCGCACGGTCCGTCGCGTGTCCCTCCGCCGCGCCGCGGGACATTTCCACGCCTCGCTCGCTCGCACGGTCCGTCGCGTGTCCCTCCGCCGCGCCGCGGGACATTTCCACGCCTCGCTCGCTCGCACGGTCCGTCGCGTGTCCCTCCGCCGCGCCGCGGGACATTTCCACGCCTCGCTCGCTCGCACGGTCCGTCGCGTGTCCCTCCGCCGCGCCGCGGGACATTTCCACGCCTCGCTCGCTCGCACGGTCCGTCGCGTGTCCCTCCGCCGCGCCGCGGGACATTTCCACGCCTCGCTCGCTCGCACGGTCCGTCGCGTGTCCCTCCGCCGCGCCGCGGGACATTTCCACGCCTCGCTCGCTCGCACGGTCCGTCGCGTGTCCCTCCGCCGCGCCGCGGGACATTTCCACGCCTCGCTCGCTCGCACGGTCCGTCGCGTGTCCCTCCGCCGCGCCGCGGGACATTTCCACGCCTCGCTCGCTCGCACGGTCCGTCGCGTGTCCCTCCGCCGCGCCGCGGGACATTTCCACGCCTCGCTCGCTCGCACGGTCCGTCGCGTGTCCCTCCGCCGCGCCGCGGGACATTTCCACGCCTCGCTCGCTCGCACGGTCCGTCGCGTGTCCCTCCGCCGCGCCGCGGGACATTTCCACGCCTCGCTCGCTCGCACGGTCCGTCGCGTGTCCCTCCGCCGCGCCGCGGGACATTTCCACGCCTCGCTCGCTCGCACGGTCCGTCGCGTGTCCCTCCGCCGCGCCGCGGGACATTTCCACGCCTCGCTCGCTCGCACGGTCCGTCGCGTGTCCCTCCGCCGCGCCGCGGGACATTTCCACGCCTCGCTCGCTCGCACGGTCCGTCGCGTGTCCCTCCGCCGCGCCGCGGGACATTTCCACGCCTCGCTCGCTCGCACGGTCCGTCGCGTGTCCCTCCGCCGCGCCGCGGGACATTTCCACGCCTCGCTCGCTCGCACGGTCCGTCGCGTGTCCCTCCGCCGCGCCGCGGGACATTTCCACGCCTCGCTCGCTCGCACGGTCCGTCGCGTGTCCCTCCGCCGCGCCGCGGGACATTTCCACGCCTCGCTCGCTCGCACGGTCCGTCGCGTGTCCCTCCGCCGCGCCGCGGGACATTTCCACGCCTCGCTCGCTCGCACGGTCCGTCGCGTGTCCCTCCGCCGCGCCGCGGGACATTTCCACGCCTCGCTCGCTCGCACGGTCCGTCGCGTGTCCCTCCGCCGCGCCGCGGGACATTTCCACGCCTCGCTCGCTCGCACGGTCCGTCGCGTGTCCCTCCGCCGCGCCGCGGGACATTTCCACGCCTCGCTCGCTCGCACGGTCCGTCGCGTGTCCCTCCGCCGCGCCGCGGGACATTTCCACGCCTCGCTCGCTCGCACGGTCCGTCGCGTGTCCCTCCGCCGCGCCGCGGGACATTTCCACGCCTCGCTCGCTCGCACGGTCCGTCGCGTGTCCCTCCGCCGCGCCGCGGGACATTTCCACGCCTCGCTCGCTCGCACGGTCCGTCGCGTGTCCCTCCGCCGCGCCGCGGGACATTTCCACGCCTCGCTCGCTCGCACGGTCCGTCGCGTGTCCCTCCGCCGCGCCGCGGGACATTTCCACGCCTCGCTCGCTCGCACGGTCCGTCGCGTGTCCCTCCGCCGCGCCGCGGGACATTTCCACGCCTCGCTCGCTCGCACGGTCCGTCGCGTGTCCCTCCGCCGCGCCGCGGGACATTTCCACGCCTCGCTCGCTCGCACGGTCCGTCGCGTGTCCCTCCGCCGCGCCGCGGGACATTTCCACGCCTCGCTCGCTCGCACGGTCCGTCGCGTGTCCCTCCGCCGCGCCGCGGGACATTTCCACGCCTCGCTCGCTCGCACGGTCCGTCGCGTGTCCCTCCGCCGCGCCGCGGGACATTTCCACGCCTCGCTCGCTCGCACGGTCCGTCGCGTGTCCCTCCGCCGCGCCGCGGGACATTTCCACGCCTCGCTCGCTCGCACGGTCCGTCGCGTGTCCCTCCGCCGCGCCGCGGGACATTTCCACGCCTCGCTCGCTCGCACGGTCCGTCGCGTGTCCCTCCGCCGCGCCGCGGGACATTTCCACGCCTCGCTCGCTCGCACGGTCCGTCGCGTGTCCCTCCGCCGCGCCGCGGGACATTTCCACGCCTCGCTCGCTCGCACGGTCCGTCGCGTGTCCCTCCGCCGCGCCGCGGGACATTTCCACGCCTCGCTCGCTCGCACGGTCCGTCGCGTGTCCCTCCGCCGCGCCGCGGGACATTTCCACGCCTCGCTCGCTCGCACGGTCCGTCGCGTGTCCCTCCGCCGCGCCGCGGGACATTTCCACGCCTCGCTCGCTCGCACGGTCCGTCGCGTGTCCCTCCGCCGCGCCGCGGGACATTTCCACGCCTCGCTCGCTCGCACGGTCCGTCGCGTGTCCCTCCGCCGCGCCGCGGGACATTTCCACGCCTCGCTCGCTCATACGGTCCGTCGCGTGTCCCTCCGCCGCGCCGCGGGACATTTGCACGCCTCGCTCGCTCATACGGTCCGTCGCGTGTCCCTCCGCCGCGCCGCGGGACATTTGCACGCCTCGCTCGCTCATACGGTCCGTCGCGTGTCCCTCCGCCGCGCCGCGGGACATTTACACGCCTCGCTCGCTCATACGGTCCGTCGCGTGTCCCTCCGCCGCGCCGCGGGACATTTACACGCCTCGCTCGCTCATACGGTCCGTCGCGTGTCCCTCCGCCGCGCCGCGGGACATTTACACGCCTCGCTCGCTCATACGGTCCGTCGCGTGTCCCTCCTCCGCGCCGCGAGACATCACGCTCATAAAGTTAAGCGTATAAAAAATCTTGTCTGCAAAAGACATCATCAAGGGAATAATTTGTAATTCTTTTCAGCAATTACATTTCCATTAAGCGAGAAAAGTCAAGAAACATTTCGACTATATTGCAACAACGTCGTAAAATTAATGCAATATAGCTGAAATGGCTTCTTGATTTATCTTGCTTAATGGCAATGAAATCACACTGCATTGCCACGAGTCTCAATGTGGCTCGAGACTCCTAGCTGACCCGGAGATGGAAGTGGATTTTGTGGCCTGAAGCGCTTAAAAGAAAGTGGTGAGTGTAATTCATTTTCACGTACTATGTCACTTATGTCATAAAATTTTCTATCTCTTCTGTCTTTACTTAATCGAATCGTTCATTTGAATGTTTCAGAAAATAACGACGCAGAAGGTGACATCGGAGCAGCGAGGGAATCCTGCGTAGCTGACATTCCGAGCAGCCTGAGAGGAGGAGGAGGCCTAGGATAGGCATCGGGCATCGGCGTACCAACACTTCTGGTAAATGTTACTTTTTATTTTTTCTAAAGATATTATAGAATCTCTCTTTTCGTTTGTGCTTATTCAGTTGCTACATTAAACCGTGTTTCGGAATTCAAATTAGTAAAAAGAAATATTTTGAAAAATTTGATTCAAGTTTTGATTCTAATGTAGAGACCTTTTTCGAAGAAGTAATTTAAAATATAATATTAATCTGAATAACGAATAAGATGTTCGATGCGCGTGACAATTATTTAATCGATTCGATTATTTTTATGTTACAGAAAATATCCACGCGGGAAGGAGCTACGTTGCTTCGCATCGAGGGAACACGAGGGACATCCCGAGCAGCCTTAGAGGAGGAGGAGGCCAGGGAGAGGCATCAGGCGCCGGCGGAACAACATGCGGTAAATATAATTGGTTTATACATATTGTGTTTCGCGGAAAGTTTAACCAATCGGTTTTTCAATATCGATTAGTAAATTTAGCCAGAGAGTAGAAATTAAAAGAGTTTAATTTTTAAAATTCTATTTAAAATTCTTGTGTTCAGTAAATAGAGTATACTTTTAAGAAATTAAATGTGATTTTTTTATTAAATTTGTTTAACGAATTAAAATATAGTATTCCGTGTTTTTGTTTTACGTTCGGTAATTATTTTTCGAAATACAGACCGTCTAAAAAAATATTGTCTATAAATGACATCACGCTTATAAAGTTAAGCGTGTAAAAAATCTTGTCTATAAATGATCACGCTTATAAAGTTAAGGGTGTAAAAAATTTTGTCTGCAAAAGACATTATACTTGAAAAATTTTTTATTTAAACTAACAAAGAGTGAGAGACAATATCTTACGTTCTGCACACGAAGCTGACCAATGTGTGCGTTCGAAATCACGGGACTTTTAAATCTGGAAGTTTTACGAAGGTTCTCTGAGACGCCTTGCGCTTTGTCTCGGTACACCAAGCAGCTATTTCCTCCTGCATTTCCTCCCATGTTTTCTTCACGGTCCAAGTGGGTCTCAAAAACTTTCATTCTCCGACCTGATTATACACCACTAGCACGTCTTCGTCTTCGTACAAGCGAATAGAATGAATTTGTCGAATGTTCGATAATTTCGTGCTCAATTCCTGAAATCTCCAGCCGTTGTACTGATAAATTCCCACGGTACCCTGCTCTAATGCGAGAAGGATGACAGTGTTTTCCATCGTCAGGGAATGAATATACCTCGTCGGAGCGATTTTTTGAAATGGTACAAAGCGGCCGTACATCTCCTTATACAAGATTGTGGACTCGTTACCGGCCAAAATCAGAAAACGCTCTTCGAAATGACCCTCTTTGAAATGAAACGAACTGACGTCGTTAGCATAACGTAATTTCTGCATTTCTACGAATCTATTAGAACGCACGGAAAACCGGAGTATCTTCGTGAGCGATCCTACGACGACGACGTGCATGAAACTCTTGTTCTGGAAGGGCAAGAGCTTTCTCGCTCCATAGAGCAACGTGTCGATCTTGTCGAAATTCTCGCCAAGCCAGACATATATGAATATTCTCGTTTCCGTCGCGATTCCCAAGTACAGCTGATTCATTCCGAGCCACATAGACATATGCACCACTTCGGGAATTTCGAACTCCTGCTTGAACCGCAATTCGTACCTTCCGCTTTCGTTTTTGCTGAGGCGCAGAATGATGATTCCGTCGGTATCTTTCTGCACAGCTATAAGCGTACCAGCGCTGTAATTATTTACGATTATCCGTTTTCCATTGAATTGCGGATACGTTCCGACGTGTTGAGCTTTATCATCCTGTGAAAGACATTGTTGTAATTTAAAAAAAAGCTAGTGTTTATTCCTGTTATTCCGGCATAAAATAAGATGTGCTTGAATATAACTATAATCGACATACAACAAATTGATAAAGTAACATGTTTGAAGAATCGACGGCAGCTGCAAACCAGAGCAATCGATGTCCATCTTGTATGGAAAAGAAGGCCGTATCTTGAAAGTCCGACAATTCGAGTGGTAAGGTCTCTTCGAAACCTTGCAACACATTCACACCTGTAAATAAAATTAGTTTGAAATTGCAATCAAATGAGAATTCGTAAAATTCATTTCTCATCTCAATTATATCTACAGAATTCGACGATGATATCTAATGATTTTTTTCAGGCTTATAAAACAATGACAAGAACTAAAGTAACAAATAAAAAAACAGATGATTTTTTAATATCGCTAATATTTATCCGTAATCTATTAAATTCTAGAAATAATACTCTGTAAATGAGCATTATTACATTTGAAAACTTGCAATCTCAAAACTTTCCCTTATTTTATTCAGTTTTGATTTAATTCTTGAATACTTTGAGACTTTATTATTTCAAACACCTTTTCCTTAAAAATATCCTTATTCACGGTAATAAATTCAACAATTGGATAAAGTAAGAACAATTTTTATAAACAAAGTCTCAGAACGAAGTAATTAATGAACGAAAAAGTATAACGAGGCATGAATATAAGATAAAAAGAGTACGCGCGGCAACGTGCTCCGATTTCGAAACGCAACCGCGCGGTAGGACTTCCTATTGACATCATTCAACATCAGCTGATCTCTCGATAACCTTAACGTCGGGCCGATATACACCAGTGTTTCGTGTTATCGTCTCGGCTCGACCGAACCGATCATCGTCGAAAACCGAGCGCGGCGCGCAGCAAATCGTGGACTGATCCATCGTCCTGTCGTATGTATCGTCGTTCGAAGCATGTCCACTCCGGAAGAGATGACGGAGACCCTGACGGCGCAGGTGAGCGAGCTGCAGGCACTGCAGTCCGTCTATCCGACCGAGCTGACTGTGGCGGACTATGGGGTTTTGGCTGACATCAACGAGTACATCGAGCGCCCCGACCGGGACCCACCGCGATGGCTGGAGTACGCTATCGCGGTCCCGTTGAACGGTGTAATATAACATTTACTTATGACATAACGTTGCCAAGGTGTGTCCGCCTTAACTGTTTTTACTTCAATGTTTCTCCAAATTTTTCTTCTACATATGCCAGCCACATATGTTGCATCATCAACATGTTGCTTGTGCCACTAGGGGAGTATCGAGCTACTGGTGAACTTGCCGACTAACTACCCAAAGGAGCAGCCCGAAGTGTATGCGAGAGGCTCTTGCTTGGACCGAACGCAGCCAGGCACTGCTGAACAAGGAACTCTCTGTCCTCGTCAAGGCCCAAGAGGCGGGCGAGCCTTGCATCTATACCCTGATATCGTGGCTGCAGGACAGCGCCGATACTTATCTCGAAGCTTCCGTGCGTAATCAAACGGTTAAGCACAGCGACGCGAGTAAAAGCGGCATGGAAGATCGGCAGCGGGTCCCGGTGGCCTTCTCCAGATATTGGATCTACAGTCATCACATATACGGCAAGTCCAAGAGACAGGACGTGACTAGCTTGGCGAAAGAGAACTCCATCACGGGATTCTGCTTGGCCGGCAAACCGGGGATAATTTGTATGGAGGGAAGTCTGGAAGATTGCGACTACTGCTGGCAGAGAGTAACGTCAACAATGATCTCTTCCGTATCTTAATATTTAATATAATAAGAATATCTCACACCTACAATTCTTTTGCAGATCAGGTCTATGAACTGGCACAGGATATTAATAAAATTATTGGAGAAAGAGGAGGACTGCAACAATGTGGACAGAATGCGCAAATTTACAGACTTCCAAGAAATCTCCTTTCCCACTACTGAGCGTCACAACGACATGAGTCAACTTCTCAAATACCTAACTGATCGCGACTGCCAGCACGCGTTCAAGGAGCTTTTTGGAATAGAAGGAAAATTCAGCAAATTTTCGGATTGATACAATTATATAAAAGTAGCAGCGTTAAATATATATCTTGTCTAATTTCCATCAGTCTCACGGGATTTTTGTACAAATGATACGTGTGAAATGTTTTGCTCACCTCTACTGCGCTCATTCTGAAGGCCCCTCTTTTGGCGCTTGGTTTTCTGAAGGATCGCTTCGGTCGTATCATTCATATATTTCGCTGTTAATATTGTTCAAAGTGTCATTATTTAATACATCGTACGCTAAAAATGTTTCAGAAATAAGGACGGTAATTTTTATAATATTCAAGTACCAGATAATTAATATTTTACCATTACTGAGATTTTTGAAGTATGCCGTCGTTCGATCGAGTATCGCGTACAAATCTTCCGTTGAATAAGGGGAATGTTCGCACTGTGTCACGCATATTAACGTGAAAATCAAGAGGAGCTCTCGTAACATATTCACACGAAGTAGTCTCTCAAAGCTACCGATCACGACTGATTCACAACGCGAGCTCGCCCGATCTTCCGTGCCGCTTTTGCTCGCGTCGCTGTGCTTAGCCGTTTGATTACACACGGAAGCTTCGAGATAGTGTATTGTGTTTACAGTTTTTCTGTAGGTACATAGTTCCTACCTTTCCGCATTCCAGTCTGTAACAGGTATACATAAACGCCAATATAAATCTCACTGTGTATGTACATATGCAGGAAGCCTCAGAATTTCTCATTTACATTTACACTTCAATAAATAGAATAATCAATTTATTCCTAACAAGTAAATAATAAAATAAATTAAGCAAAATAAGTGATTGAGAATGAAAGTGTTTGTAAATATGTCGAATTGAATGTTGATGATAATAAAATTTTATTTTATTTTATATATATACGTATACTTATGTATGTTCAGAAAGTTCAATTTACAAATCTTATCTAATAGTGGCGTAGCGTAAAAATTCATTGGTAAGAAATTGCCCTGGGATGTAAGGCGCCGGAGGGCCAAGAATATCTTGCGCGGGGCTGTGGATCTTGATCTGCCTCATATGGGTGTCCCTGCCATTTTGATGATTACTGATGACCGCTATTTGAATCATGAATGTCCTAATAGGCCGATCGTTGATGTTCTTAATGGGGATCACTATCCATCCGCTTGGCTCATTCAGGTCCATCACCTCTACCTCCTGCAGATCGTTAAAGTTGGTTCCAGCTCTGATGCTTATCCTGCGAATTAGCCAGAACGCATGTGTCAATAACGGCCAGTGGTACGGGCTCGCCGGTATCACCAAATAACGGAAGATATCTCCACACCTGTTTGGAGTGTAGCTCTCGTCCAGCTTGTAATCCGTATAGATGCATATGTCGCGAATGGTCGTCTTCCTCTTGAACTGTATGTTCACCAAGTGTGGCAGCTGTCCGTCCGATTGCCAGTACGTCTCCGTGATATCGTCGCGAAGCTGGTCCACGCCGAAACCCGGTTTACAGCTGGACAAACTCCAGATCGCGTAGTTCCCAACCTCTCGTACTCGGCCGGTCAGCTGCTCCTGCACGGGATCTATCTCTCCTGCGGCAAATGCCTTTTATACAGGAGACGTCTCAATTGTGGATTTATCATTGATTGAATCGTCGTCGTGACGAAAAGTATCGAAGGAACCGCGATGTATGTACTCACCGCTGTTATTAGCCTTGTTGCTCATTGTTAGGCTTAGGTTAGGCTCCTTCGGACCGTTGTTCTAGCGTATCCTCGCGTTATTTTAACGCCTTTCCGACACTCGCTGGAATATTATGCAAGATAATAGCAGGCCACACGACTCCCGGATACATTACAACGCTATTTCGAATTAGGGTGGTATTGTCCTGTTCACGGTTGTATATATCGTCGTATATGCCGCGCGACGACGAGATAACCTGTACGCCGCCAGCCATTCCCACCACCGATGCTGCCGTGCTGCCAGTGCCCGGTCTTCCGAACGGCAACTCTGGGCATGAGTTCTGATGAGTTCGGATCGACGAGTAACCGGAGTAACAACATTCGAGTAACAACATGAGTGAAGAAGTTAAAGATTTCTCGCACTTGAAATTGAATTCTTGGCTCCTCGCTCAATGCGAGTCCATGGGTGAGTAATTTTCTACAAAAATAATTTACGAAGAAACATGATTTTCCAGAAAATGTTCAATGGTTATAAAGAGTTACAAGGAATGATCATATCGAATAATATTCAGGACGTTAAACTTTGCGAAATTGACGAAACTATACAGCTATTTGTTTGTTTCCCTCTCTAATAGGTTTAAAAAAGCCAACGCCGATTCAGCAGAATTGCATTCCTCAAATACTGACGGGCAAAGATTGCATAGGCTGCACCAAGACCGGTAGTGGCAAAACTCTAGCATTTGCCCTGCCTGTTTTGCAAAAATTATGCGAGGATCCATATGGTATATTTGCTCTTGTGTGTTAACGCCAACGAGGGAACTAGCTTTTCAGGTGATAAATTTTACTTTCTTATTGTCGTTACTTGCAATATAAATTGTTTTATATTTGTGAGATTTGTCAGATCATCTCATAAGTAACGTAGTAATTTTATATACTTAAAAATAATAGAGAATAATTTTGATTGTGTACTGCATTGTACATGTATGGTATCGTAAGCAAAGGATAGAAAATTTACTAGAAAGATGGAAAGGAAGAGAGAAAGAAATAACAAATATCTAATTTATCAGAACTTTTAGTAGTTCTATTATGTTTATTTAAATTAATTGTATTACTCTTGGAACGATCTGATATTTGTACAAAACAGCCATGCTTGCGGTTAATTATAATAAATCTTATTATATTTAATGGAATTATTTTAGATTGCTGATCAGTTTGCTGCTATTGGCAAGGCTATCAACCTGAAAAAATGTGTGATTGTTGGTGGCATGGATATGGTGGCACAAGGATTGGAATTGTCGAAACAGCCACATATAGTTGTAGCTACACCGGGTCGACTAGCAGATCATTTGGACAGTTGCGATACGTTCTCCCTGCAGAAGATCAAATTTTTAGTGTTGGACGAGGCTGATAGACTGCTCGGTGGCCATTTTGATGAACAACTTAAGAAAATGTTTGCTGCATTACCCAAGCAGAAACAAGTATTGTTCTTTAGCGCTACAATGACAGACGCTCTTGACAAAATGCAGCAAATAGCTTCTGATAAGGTATATCTCGATAAAACAACTGTATGTTATGTTACATTACGGCTAGCAGGAATAAAAATGACAACTTTTCTAGGTTTTTACGTGGCAAGAGGAAGATGACGCTGGTATTGCCACAGTAAAGGAATTGGATCAACGTTACGTGTTGTGTCCTAAGGATGTGCTTGATTCGTATCTGATAGAAGTAATTAGGACATTTCGCGCCACCGATAAAAATGGTTCCATCATGATATTCACGGATACTTGCAAGTAAAGAATACAATTGCTCTTGTCACGTAACATAAAAGATCTTTCAAAGATTACGTATCTAGATCTAATTTATATATTATTATTTTGTGTTGTATTTAGACACTGTCAATTATTATCAATGACGTTGAATGATGTTGGATTTACGAACGTGGCTCTTCACGCGATGATTAAGCAAAAGGAACCTTTAGCAGCGCTAAACAAGTTCAAGTCAAACCACGTACAGATTGGCTGAGTCCAGCCGACCCTCTGCTACCCGTAGCCACCGACGAGATACAATAGTATCTCGTCGGTGCCGTAGCGCATGTAAGCGGCGAGCGCTTGCTACGCAAATATTCGGCTGGACAGAAGCGCTATAGTTAGCGGTTGTTAGCGGTCGCCATCTTTGTTTTCATCGAACCTAACCCAACATAACCGCGAGTAACACCGAACTAATCTCGTTGTGCGACGACGACGACGACGATCGTGTACTCACAAAAAATACGCGTAACGAGCTCGAGAGCGACGACAAGAGCCTGCAGGAATTGATAGAGAGCGAGCTGGCGCTGAGGATCTGCTCGAGCAGCACCGACGACGAAGCCGTCGAGGAAACCGAGAACGTCGTCACCCAACCGAAGACGATCAAGAGGATCGTCCTGGACCGCCGGCAAAATCCCGTCGACGTTAACGCGCAATTCATAGCGGCCGAGAGCGAACATTATTCTTTGATCGAGGAACCGTGTACGGCCACCGAAACGGTCATTTGTCTCCACACATCGACCTCGAGGTCGTGAAACCAGAACCGGTGCGCTTCCACGACGAGGAAGAGGATCAGGCGTTCGTCGAACAGCCGGAAGCTGGTACGGGCGTTGTAATTATTCAGAAAACGAACGAAAGCTCATTAATCAAAAGTCGAGCCGCGACGAAGTCGTCGACGTTAGCAACGACTACGAGTATCAGGCGGTCATCAAGGAAGTCGTACTTTTCACGGTTGATCCAGATTCTAGCAATATCGAGCGATCTCCTAGACGGACCGAGCTCCCAAACATTCCATAACCTGAGAAATTTATTGATGTTTCGGTGAAAAGTCTCTGAAGAACTATGAATAACTGAAGCAGGTATTATATTTCTTTAAATTATATATTATTGCAATATAAAATATATCGATAAACACATGTATGAATTTTTCATTTTGCAGTTTGATTGTGTGAACACTCTCCGATCAGGGACATCTAGAGGAGACATTCGCTTTGGGAGACACAGTGACGTCTTTATAAGGAGCCGGAGCGGCTGCTCACAATCTGCTCCTGAGTGGCGTCTTCCGAGGAGGAAAGGAAGTATTAGCACGTGCTAGACTAGCACTGAATGGAACGCAAGTTCACGCGCAACTATCTGTTCTCTGTCAAGATCCAGATGTCGCTGAACTAATAGTCGCGTCCGTAGGATAGAGATCGCAGTGATACAATGTAAGAATTTTCGCAATAGGAAGAAATACATAAAAAATACTGTAAATACAGTATGAATCTAAAAATTGTTACGTTACAAAATAAAATTTATTGAATCATACATTACTTCGTATTTCGCATCAGTACCTTGCAAGGGTCGGCATTTTAATTTGCTTTAAGAAATTCAAGTCTGTAAACATTTTAATAGTGTAGCAAGGTATATGTTTGTAAGGTACATTCCTCGGACTGAAGTGAAATTTGTTGAAATCTTTAATATTGTGGTTGTCCCCGCAATTTAACAACGCTTGCACAGCAGATTCCTCCACCTACAAAGAAATCCCTCTACGTAATCCATTAATCGATTATAAAATATATCGTTTGTCCGACAAATGTCTTACCTTCATGTGATACATCATTATCTCGTTACTAAGCTTATTTCGAGCTTGAGCGTCCTGCATCTTTTTATAAACGATACTATGCATTATCGATATACCGCAATAGATACTGAACGCTGTCGCGATCTGTTCGTCAAAGGCATCGAAATACAAACCGTTTATTTTATTGCACAATTGAGCCACTCCTAAAACATAACTCTTTACATCTTCAGGTTTTTATTACAATTTATTTCAATTGCAACATTCTTGCAGGACGTTTAACCCAGTATGTTTAATTTACCAACAATGCCTTTCTCGTCCCGTATTGGAAAGCACAAAATATTTCTAGTCCTAAATCCTGTCGCCTCGTCTATCCCGCGATAAAAAAGGGGGTGATTGTAAGCATCTCGAATATTGAGTAGTTTACCGGTGGTCGCAACATGACCGGCTATACCCTGTCCAATAGGTATTCTCATCTCGCTTATAGCCTAGGAACGTTAAAAAAAAAAACGTCGAGTTAATTACAAAACATTGATCCATTTGCATGTGAAATTAACTGCGCAAGTTACCTACTTCTCCCGTGGAAATGCCATCGAACACTTTGGCAACCAAATCTTGTTGATCGGGATCCAAAAGGAATAAAGAGCATCTCTCTGCGTTTGTCAAATTTCTGACCTCCGCCATAATCTCGCGCAGGAGATCAGAAAAGTCTCCTAGATTTTGGATTGGAAGATAAATAAAAGATGGTACAGATTAAACATCTTGGAGTATAATATATTGGATATATATTGTACTTGGGAGTTGATTCATACCCAAATACGTGAAGAGCTTCCTAGAAACAGCTAGTAAATTTTGACACTGTCGTTTCACACGAATTTCCTCGTAGCAACGCAACGAACTGAGCAAGTATCCAAGACAAAACCTGCGATATTTTTTCATTCAATATAAATTACGTTCCATTGGCAATCGTACAGTATTTCTATGTACAGTATTTCATCATCATCATCATCATCATCATCATCATCATCATCATCATCATCATCGTCATCATCATCATCATTCAATAATTCATTCAAAATCAAATTTACAATATTTTCCATACTGGTTATGGATACGCCAATTTAACAAACACTATAGAATACTCGCTGTCGTTGCTAACGTTGACGACTTCGTCGCAGCTCGACTTTTGATCGCTTTCTGAATAATTATCGGCGCAACGCCCGCGCCGGCTTCCGGCTGCTCGACGAACGCCTAATCCTCTTCCTCGTCGTGGAAGCGCACCGGTTCTGGTTTCACGACCTCGACGTCGATGTGTGGAGACAAATAACCGTTTCGATGGTCGTACGGTTCCTCGATCAGGGAATAATGTTCGCTCTCGGCCGCTGTGAACTGCGCCGGAGGTCCAGGACGATCCTCTTGATCGTCTTCGGTTAGGTTGACGACGTTCGGTGACGACGTTCTCGGTTTCCTCGACGGCTTCGTCGTCGGTGCTGCTCGAGCAGATCCTCAGCGCCAGCTCGCTCTCTATCAATTCCTGCAGGCTCTTGTCGTCGCTCTCGAGCTCGTTACGCGTATTTTTTGTAAGTACACGATCGTCGTCGTCGTCGTCGCACAACGAGATTAGTTCGGTGTTACTCGCGGTTATGTTGGGTTATGTTCGATGAAAACAAAGATGGCGACCGCTAACAACCGCTAAGAGCTGTCCAGCCGACCCTTCGATAGCGCTAAGCGGCGTTGCGATCAAAACCGCTACCAAACGAGCGAACTGCTAGGCTAGCGGAGGTCGGCTGAACGCAGCCATTAGTATTTCTTTCTGCCTTCATCGCGCGCGTTATGCTATGACATGATACGGCGAAACGTCACGCCGCACGTGTCTCTAGCTGTTTCCGATAATATGGACGAATATCACGTTTCGTTGTCCGCATTCGCGATCACGTTCGAGCAACCCGATAATTTTTGTAAAAATTTTAACAATATATTATTGTTATTTTAATAATCTATTAAAATTTTAGTCTTAAGTATTATTAATTTAATAATTTAAGTATTATCAATTTTGTATTAATTTTATTTAATATAATACTTTTTGAAAATTAATATTATTATTTTTCTATATATTCTAGTAATTAATAATTCTATTATATAATAGCATTTATATTATATGACAGAATCTAAATGATATTTAATAATTAATTTTACTTAATTTAATTAAATTATTTAATTGTATTAATTTTAATAATCGCATCTGATTCGGCGGATCAGCTGTTACTCGACAATATAAACAACGTTTCCGTTCACAATCAATGCTTTAAAAAATACCGAAAAGCAGAACGGCGAATACATATACGAGAAGAATCGGAAAACAATTATTTTTTTTCTTTTTCTCATATCTAAAGGTGGAGGCTTAGGCCTCTATACATCCACTGATGTGTAATGTTTGCAGTTATATAGTTAACGTTCTCGATCAACATCCTCGATAAGAATGATTTGCAAGGCTCACGGCCGCCGAGCACTTCGGACTTCGGAGGTTCCATAAGAAAACTAAAAAAAAGGAGTAAAGTGTAAACTCACATTGCTTGACGAGCAGTTTTTCTTTCTCCTTTAAGAGTTAATGATGTTTATTTGAAAGTCGCTTAAGGCCGCTAGAATTGGCTCGAGAAACGGTCTCGCATAAATAAAAATGCTCGCCGCGGAAGCGAACGTAGCTCGTATAATGTACGATGCGAGATCGTTTGGGGTCGCCATTAATTATTCATGACGCGCACAATAGATCCCGGAGTCGAGGCTTCGGAAAAAAAGAGAGACATTTAGTAATCGCATTGCGTGTCGTTTGTATTTTACTCGCGCAAACCAGTGCGCCGGCTAATATATCTCGCGATCTACATCTCCTTCTACGTTTTCGACGTTGCCGCGGTGCTTATACGGAGCCTGGAAATTTGGAAGTTAATGGCGACCCGACCCGGGTCGACGAATCCCGTCCGCTTACATTATTTCTAGAATGTGCCGTGAAAAATTGGAGGGATTTACAACGTTGCCTAGTCCCTTGGGTGTCCGTCCGTAAAACCGGTCGCAACTGCAACGTGTATCCGCTGCTTTTATGCAGACGGAGACGTAGTTTCTTCGAGCGATCCGTATCCGTGGAGATAAGGGCCTGGACTCGAGTCGAGAATGCCTCACTCGGAATCATCGAACATGGTGAGTTTTCTGCGTGATCATCACAGAGTACGACGTAACGTTCGTGTTTTGCTTGTTACGTGAGTACACTTTGTTAACACGCGATGAGGATCAACGAGCGAAATATCACGGAAATCACGGCTGGCGTGGTGAGTGCGTGCCGATTGAGGAGTAACAGATCTTTTCGACCGGTTTCCTCGTCGACGTTTTAGCGGATACCGATACTTTCTCGGCCGCAAACCTGTCCCGAAAACCTAATAACATTCATCCACATCGTCGATACGGTATCAGCATTTTTACCGTCGGACTTAGAACTCGAAATAGCTCGAAGCTGGTGGAGACTCGATTTCCGGTGTCACGTTCGGGACATCGTCCTCGAGTCGGCGCGTGATTAATATACCGAAGTAAAATAATGTGCCTAGAAGAGGGAATGATTTGTATTACGCAATTCGTATAAACGGTTGTTTATAAAAAGATATTTCGACAACTCATCGCTGAAAGGTGATTTTGCTATATATATAAGTATTGACGTCACAGACAGTTTCCAGCTACAATGATGGCTACAATTTTATTAATAATAATAATTTTATTGAGTGCCTATTAACTTATCGAATTTAACGAGGTTCCTATAGTTTTAATAGAAATTTAGATATATCACAAACGGACAGTTGCTAAGGCCAGAAAAACTAAGACATTGTAAGAAATACAGATAGAGAACACCATGAATTATGAAAAAAAATGAGATAAAATCGTGAGTGACGTGACTGACGATACAAGACGATTTTTCTGTATTTCGACGACCGATACGATTCTTCTAAATTTCTAAAAAGGTTTTCGGAGAAACATCACGCTTCAGTTTGCGCGCTCTGAATCACTCTTCATTTTTATTCCGTTATGCTCTAGAGTCTAGGGCTATGCACTCTGAAATTATTTCACGGAAATCATGATTATCGCGTCTGAACGATAATTGTCTTGTTTACTATTCCACGATACCTATACATATTTATATCTTTAATATTAACTAACCGACCTGTGTGAATGTGAAAAGGCTTAATTAAAATCAGTGCTAAAAATAATATTGTAACTCGTTGTATATGATTATTTGCTTTTTACGAAATGTGAACTTTACCTTAATGCAAAAGTCCGTTGCCAACGCCGTCGCTTCCACGAAATTTCTGACGTATGACGATAAATAAGTTTTACCCCGACGCGAGGCTACGACGAAGTTCCACGGATACTAGAAAGCATCGTCATGGATATTGAACTCTCTCCGAAATCGAAAGCTCGCGTTTTACGGAGTATAATTATAATTGTTACACATCGTTGTAGCCACGTGTATCCAGGCCAGTATGTGAAGCCGTACACGTAACTCGCACTCTCGACGAGGAAGTGAAATGACCTGCAATAAAGAGTCTCATAGACTCCGATTTTCTGCTTTCCATATCGTTAGGCGCGAATGGCAGAGCATGCGGATACGCACCTTGCAGATTAACTCCGGAGAAAAGTAATAACGTTATGTAAATGATTCTCTAATGGAGTTCTCCTTGAGAAAACACGCATCGATTAATTGTAGAGCCCCAGGCATTGTAATGATGGCGCGTTAATTGCGTCGCGTTACATCTAGACTAAATTTAATTGCGATTAGAATTTATCTTATACAGAATCGTTTTGCAATTCTTAGAATTTATATAAAATTTTGATTGATGAAAACAGATTTATATATAAAGTGGATTAGAATGATATATCGCGCCGCGTATATGAATTTATATGAATCTTAATGTACGCCAAACGACTTAACGAATTGGGCGTATAAACGTAGCTATCTATTATCAGTATTATTTCGGGAAATAATTGCTACATTTGATCGACCCGTTCTTTTCAAGAATAAACTTTCGACAATAAATCTTTAAATAAATCTGATCTCCGACATAATTTGCATGTTAGATATTAATATAAGCTTTATCGATTCTCATTCGGGTTACACAAGGACTTCCGATTTCATCTTGACAACTATATTTTCTTACACTTATGAAATATTTATAACGTTTTTTTTCCCCCCAGGCTGAAGTAATACTGGACATTTCGACGGACGTCACGAAAGAGTCCGATGTCTGTTGCATCGAGATGCAAACGGCTGATTTAGCCGAATCACGTGAGTAAATCCGTTAAATTAGAAATGTTAATAATTATAAAAAGAAGAAGATTAAATTGCAAAATAATAAGGTAATGTCATAACTATATGTCGCTTTTATAAGACGTCTCTCTGCT
Organism: Temnothorax nylanderi; assembly: GCF_030848795.1. Taxonomy (NCBI): domain Eukaryota; kingdom Metazoa; phylum Arthropoda; class Insecta; order Hymenoptera; family Formicidae; genus Temnothorax; species Temnothorax nylanderi. The sequence goes on along the minus strand of NW_027249495.1, from coordinate 130,264 downwards.
GAGAACTGTAACAAAATTAAAGGCCGAAACGAAGCTGTAACGCTGTGAGGAAGACGTAGTAGTACCTTGGGAAAGTCAGCAAGTGTATCATTGTATAAATTTCCAACAAATCTCTCTCCATTAAAAGCTCGTTCCTAGAATAGAAAATTATTACGCAAGCTGTGTGACCGCAGAATATCTGAGTATAGCATACGAATATCGTAGCGGGTACCCGTAGACGTAACTCATACGCACTTTCGATGAGAAAATACGGAAGGTATCGACCCAGAAGCAGCCGTCATTTTATTTGACCTTTTCAAACTTGATGTGCGTGAGAACATCGCAACTCTCGACATTCGGTATTGGTAATAATTGAGCTCTTTCTCGATCGAGTTCTCCTCTAACTGCAGGTCGGTCGCGACGCATAGAAAATTGTCTTTGCCGTGTCCTTTACTGCATAAGGAACATCTAAAAATAGGCGAAGTAAATGACAGATCGTTGAGGAAGAACATAACAGAGTTTGTGGCACGTGGCGGCAATATAATTGCGGGTCTCTACTTTTACTACTCAGAGTTAACGAGGAAGTCTCATATATTATTAGACATTGTTAATCGCCGGTACTGCGCGATCGCTGAATAATCCACGAAACATTACACGTGTTGGGGATATGTTTGCGCCGAATCTTCTAAAGTCGAATTAATTTGCACGACCTGAACTCCGTTCTGTTTAGACCTGCCGCAGACTCCGACCGACAGATTCGATCTCGGTGATTTCAACACAGCCAGACACTTCAAGGTTTAAAGACCACCTCGATCTATAGAAGATACTGTAATGTTTTTAAATTCCATGCTATCCCCCACCGTCGAATCGCCTTTCGCATTGTCGCGAGAACTTGCTTTAGATCCAAGTCCAGTCAAAGATCCAGTCTCGAACCCGACACAACCTCGAGCGAGCATTCGCGATTTTGAGCGTGGAACGCGGTAACGACGACGACGACGGATCGGCAACGCAATCGTTATTATACAAGGCGCGCAATTTGTTATTATACAAAGCTCCATTTTTCTCACGGTCGTTGAGCTACCCGGTAACGTCGGGGATCGTTACCTCCGGACTAACGCGCGCTCGTAATCGAGGAAGCAAGGATCATCTTTTTCCGTAGCGAATGTCGAGCGATTCTATGGATAAATTCAAAGTGGAATGCGTAAAGATACACGTGCAACCGACGCAGAATTCTCATCACAATGGTACGTTCCGGCCTTCGCGGCTCGGTGCGATCTCGCGGTAGAATCATTAACGCCCTAAACGCATACAATGAATTTGCATACAAAATCGCGAGGCACGTTCGAAGCGCACTAAAAGTATTCGCGCCACGTGACTTGGTTATTCGATAATACTTTAGTATTTAAATTTTTTCTCATAATAACGCGTAATAACAAAGTAATAATTATATACATAGGATCGCATATAATGTGTTTATTTACTGGTTTATGCGTAGAATTACAAATAATGTGTTTATTATTGGCACGCGCTTCGTATCTAAAATTCGCGCTTTATAACTGTTGGCTGCTCGGTAATTATTTGACAACTTGTAATAATAATAATAATATATAATAATTTATGTAATAATATGTATTATTGTTGTTATTATTATATTATGGAATAACCAAATGCCAGCCATGATGCGCGAATATTTAAACCACAAAGCTCACATATGCTGAATGTGCTCCATTATACGTGCAAATTTTGACATTTACGTCTCTGCGCACGTCATCAGGTTTAGTCATTAATTTCACAAATAAAACGAATTTCACTGGCGAAAATAATATGTTTATTGATAATTTATAAGAAGTTTTTTTAAGCGCTGAGTAGATGTTTCATTTGAGCTTTAAAAGTTTAAAACATTTGTTAACACTGCGCGGACACCGTGGGCCTTTTAAGGCACAGTGTGATTTTCCGTATTTTAGTTTTCTCCTGATGTTTCAACACTTAAAAAAAAATTGCAACAGTCCGGCCTATGTAAGTACAGAAATCACTTTTTGAAACCTTCAAGATGATACATAAATTTTTATAGATTTTTTGTAACACAAAAACATTTTCAAAAACCCTTTGGACTTAAAAGTCCCAAGGTGTCCGGGAGCTTCAAAAACACGGTGTCCGTGCAGTGTTAAATTGTTTATAAGATATAAATTTAAACATGGAATTGTTTATGAGATGTTCACGGCTACGTTTGATAGGCGTTCGGAAAGTGTAGCGTTTTCAGAATATTGCAAATATTCACGAGGCGTTTTAAGGTGCTACGTGAGCATCTCATAAACAATTTCATGTTTAAATTTATATCTCATAAACAATTTAATAAATGTTTTAAAGCTCAAATGAAACATCTGCTCAACACTTAGGCAAACTTCTTATAAACCATCAATAAACGTATATTATTTTCGTCAGGGAAATAGCTCCGAAGATATTTGACTAGGTAGTACTAGGTAGTAAACAATTAAGTAGGAAATGAAAAACACAAAAATAAGCTCGAAACAGATTCGGAAAAAACCGTGATAAAATAATTAACTCCTTTTTACGTTTATCTATAATTTGCTTAAACTACCCGCTGTTGGGCTTTTTATCCCATATATGATAATGCAATAAACTTAAATTATCACAAAGTGTCAAGGGGAGGAAATCAGAAAATAAGGGGGTTAAAATATTCAAGAGTAATTCATGGTATATTTTCAGCCTATATTTTCAGGGGTCTAGAGTCTAGAGAGTAACTATGCAAAATTTGGTCTAAATCAGTCAAAGGGTTTAGGAGTTAATATATTAATAGAGAACATACACAGACAGACGTTCCAGTTTATATATATATATATATATATATATATATATATATATATATAATATTTATTTAAAATGTATTTTTTCTCTCACATTTCTTTCCTTATATATACTTACTTGTAAAAAAAGAAGTCCATTACAATGTCGAGACATTCAATATTACTTCCGCTAAGTGTGCTTTACTTTCACGGATCTCATGCTCAGTTATTTGAACATATCGAATGTGCTTCTGTTAAACATCCAATATTTTCTACATTTCTAAACAGGACGAACGATAACACGTCCTTATTAAAAGCTCCTTAAAGGCGTAACTTTCGTAACTTCTCCGTAGAACAAATCAAACATCGAAAATAGATTAAACGCTGGCTAGTAATCGCGGAAAAAATAAAGGTAAAACGCGCTCTCCTAACACGCGTTACGCGCCTAGGAAGGAAAAAAAAACTTATCAGAAATCGCGAAAAGCGAGCTAAACTTCCGGGAGAAAGTGACGCATAAAACACCTGTGGAGCGTTCCATGAGGAAACGCGAAATTGATCATTTCCCGAATCGTTCCACCCTGCAAGTCCGCCAATTTTTCACCCTTCACTTTCGCCGAGTCGCCCCAGGTCGCCCGGGCTGCTCGGACTCAGATATAAGTCGGTCCTCGGATTTCCTGGACCTCGCGAGGCGCGAGAATTCACAAGTGGCGCCCTCTAGCGGTGAGCCGGCCGCACGACCAGACGTGAGAGTTGAGACGAGACGCCGTTTATTCATAATACTGGCCTATTTGGAGCAGTACTGCTTAAAGGCCATTATTCAAGAAGAAGCCGTTTATTCATCGATGATAATGCGCGCGTTGATTCCCAATTGGCTCTCGGGAATCAGCACCATGGAGTGTGATCCACTGGACGCTTCAAACGTTACAGAGCATTATTTTAGCCTTGTTTAACATTATGATAAACAACAAGGATGAAACGTTTCCAAGAGTTTTGAAGCGCCAAGTGGATCTGAGCTCGCGCTCCTCCTCTTCGACGCCGGCGCGCGGCGCCGTTTCCCCCTCCCCCGCCACGCTTTTTCCGGAGCATGGAGAGATAACCAAAGACACACGTCACACACGTGTACACTTTGATCTCTAAAGCGTCGTCTACAATGGCAGCAGGAGTATACAGTAAGACGTAAGCAGTAAGTTATTGACTAATGGGATTTTTACAATTTAAGAATAATCGACTGTAGTTGGTCAATAGCTTACTGTTTACGTCTTACTGCATACTCCTGTTGCCATTGTAGACGACGCTTTACGCTGCATTTCGTGGAGCGTGGAGCTTAATAGTATGTAACGCGCCGGCCGCCGATCCGCCGCACCGAGGAGTCGCAGCCGCAGAACTTTCGTTCTCCGGGTTCTCCCCCTCCCACCCCCCTCCCCTTGCTGTCGACTTGACGACTATCTGACGATTAGTCCGCCAACGTCCACCGTAGGGTCCACGAGTGTTCGCGACTATGGGTAAGCCCCGACCGTTTCCGCGAGTGACGTCCTTTTACACGTTTCAGCGTCGAGCGGAAACGTTCCTCGGCCTCTCTTCCCGATCTCTTTCGCTCTCTTTGTCCGAAAGGTCGGCCACGGCGCCTCTCTCTCGAGCCGACCTTTTTCCGCCTCCCGTCGCTCCCATCCTCCCATGTCGACAGATGCGAAACTACCGAAACTACGCTGCATTCCGCGCTATTGACATCCGAATACTTGCTCCGAATCCGCAAGCTCTCCGATCGAGACGTCACGACGCGCTCGGCAATTATGTTGTTCTTTTACGCGTGCCTCTTTTAAGCGCCGGTTGTTCCAACCTGTTGGTAAACTAATAATTAAATCATATGTCTATAATCTTCGTCTAATTTGAAGGAAAGACAAAAGACATGTATGATTTAACTATTATTAGTTGGTTTACGAACAAGTTGGAACAACCGGCCCTAAGCGGCTTGAACTCCCTCCCCAAGTAGAATAGAAAAGTCAAAATATTGTTAATTTCATATTGACGAAATTTATTGTCATTTTGACTTTTCTGTTCTACTTGGGAACGGAAACGGAGTTTTAAGTCGCTTCAAGGGGCACGCGTAAAAGGCTACAGAGCGCAATTATCGCGGCTAATCACTATGACGATAAATCGGTATTGTTCGACTCGGCAGAAGAAACGATTGAAGAAGATGATGAAGAAATTAACGCACGGGTTTTGCGCAATATTTAATTGATTTATGCCGCGCCGCACGCGTCCCGTCGCAAACGAGCGAACACGATTATCCGTACGTATTTACATAACAAATCCTTACTTTGTGCGATATTCATTTTTATCATTGAGGATTAACTTCAGTCTCGGTTAACTCACACTCTTTTTTTTTTAATCTTTTTGCAATTTCTTAAAACTGGAATTGGAAATTTTATAGTTCTGAGTTCTGAGAATTGGGAGAGGATAAAAAAAAGTTAAACCGAGATTCACAAGTTAAGCTGCATTGATAAAAGTAGCCACGTGTATATAAGTTGGAAGTCGTCAAACCAAAACAGATACATATATATTTGTTTTCTTTTCTTCGAACGAGGTCGACGAGACTTTGCATATCTCGTTTAATACGTTTAAGTTTAAATACTTTCGGGCGTCCTTGTCCGCCGTGTCCCCCCGGTGGCGATACATCAGCGATAAAAAATATTAACGGACACGTTCGCGTTAACCGTTACTTCGGGACGATCATTTTTGTACGATGATTTTTCGGTTTTACGTGACGAGAGATCAGTTCCTGAAGCACTTATCGTCTTATCTTCCGCACTTTGAAAACAAAAATTTGTCTTATCGCACGACTCTTCTCTTTATTTGCTGGGTACCGTCTTAAATCGTCTTTTAAATTCTCGTTCAGGCAAAAATTCCATTGACGGATTATATTATTTATCGACCTCATCTGAAAGATGAATTTTTCATATCTTGTGACTTGCTCCTCATCTATTTCGAGAGTCTTTAATATTTCTTTAATATATGTAATAAGCAATCGAAATAGAAGGCCGTCAAATATTTACATCGAACAATATATTATTTTCTTTTGTTTCAGCGCAAACAAATGATAAACAAATGCCTATAAATTATCCTGAGGTAAGCAAATAATTAACTATTTATTAATCCTCGAAAATCACCCTGGGGTCTCAGGGACCCCAACGAAATTTTGGAACTACGTTTGAAAAAAACTATCATTTATATTTTTTAATTAAACCAATCGGAGTGTCTTCTTTCTCGTGTTATGTAAGAGAAAAATGTATAATTTTTTTGAGGACTAACGACTCGTCTATATAAAAATTATTACAGTTAGTTCAGCAGTCGCGAGACGCGTTTAACAGCGGAAAGACAAGGCCGCTAGAATGGAGAATCAAGCAATTAAAACAGCTTATGCGTATGCTGACGGAAAATTCCTCAGAAATAGTAGCAGTCCTGGCGTCAGATCTGCGCAGGGTATGATTTAATGATTACGTATTAAAAACAATCGCTTCATTAGTGTATATTAGCCTAATATCGTATTATTATTTTTAATAATATATTCTTTTCATTATTATTTTTAATAATGTCGATTATATTTTAGTGCAAGTTTGAAACGTTCGCATTGGAAATTGATTATACAATTCAAGAGATTAAATACATGCTCATGAATATTAAAGAATGGTCAGCAACAGAGAAGGTAATCTTGATGAAGTTTTTATATATGTTATATAAGAGATCTCTCTTTATTTATTTCCGTTCATCAGACAGCTTTAATAGTCTAGGCTCTAGAGTGTGAACTTTTAAGATTGCGATATTTTGCAGCCGCCCAAGTCACTGGCGAACTTTTTCGATGCAGTGGAAATCCGAAAAGATCCTTATGGAGTTGTATTAGTTATGGGTGCGTGGAATTATCCTATTCAGCTGAATATACTACCTATGATGGGCGCGATCGCAGCTGGAAACTGCGTGATTGTGAAACCTTCCGAGATTGCAACGGCTACAGCGAAATATTTGTACGAGACCATTCCGAAATATTTAGATACGGTACGTGAGACTTGATTTGCTTTTAAAATTCTTTATATTTTAATTTTAAATCCTTATATTTTACAAACTACTGTTAATAGATAATCACAAAGGTTATCATTTAATTTCTTGAGAATTTTCTCACTGTAGCAATTTTTTTCATTTGCGAATTTTGAGATATCCTGCATCCTATAAGGTATTCTGTTATAAATCATTACTTTTCTTTAACTAAAGAAGGTAGACCATGAAATTAAATTGAAATTGAATGGCTTGAATTGAACTCTGTTACAAGACACTTTGTTGCATAATGATGACGCACAAGAACTGCATCTTGTATAATCAAGAGGCAACATTGTTTTTTTTTCTCTCTCTCTATTTAATCATCTCTTAACACATTAGTTTAAAAAAACCATGATTTTTATTGCAACAATATATCCATATTGAAATAAATTAACTCCATATGTCAAACGTCTTGCTTATTAAAAAGGAATTATGACTTGATGTTTCTTGTGAACAGGATTGTTGCCGTGTAATAATGGGAGGAGTATCAGAAACGACAGAGCTACTCAAGCAACGTTTTGATTATATTTTTTATACTGGATCCTCTACAATTGGAAAACTTGTACGGAAAGCTGCTAATGAGTTTCTCACACCCGTTACATTAGAGTTGGGTGGAAAAAGGTATTAAACGAATTTTTTAAAAAAAATCTAGATACGTGCAAAATGCAATTTTAATTATATTACTCCAAAAACTTATCTTTCGAACGGAATTGTACTGAATAACAACGATTTGCAGCCCCGTGTACATAGATAACACAGTGGATATGCCAATGGCAGCGAAACGCATTTTGTGGGGTAAATGCATCAACGTTGGTCAAACGTGTATCGCGCCCGATTATATGTTATGCACACCCGAGGTGCAGAGTAAATTTATCGAGGAAGCTAAAAAGATTTTACAGGAATGGTACGGTGACAATCCACGGGAAAATCCTGACTTGGCACGCATTATTACAGACAAACATTATCAGTAAGTTTTACACGCAAATACTTAATATAATTATTTTTAAGGCGAATAATGATTACAAGTTTAAAGACGACTCGATAAGTTAAGTAATAATTATTTCTCCTATACTTAGGCGACTTGTCAATTATATAAACGATAAAACCAAGATTGCTATCGGTGGCGACGTAAATCCTGCGGAAAAGTTTATTTCGCCTACAATACTTACTGATGTCAAATCAACGGATCCCATCATGCAGGAAGAGATATTTGGGCCGATATTACCTATAATAAACGTTAATAATGCTTACGAAGCAATTAACTTCATCAACAGTCGGTACGTTATTTGACTTCGATATTATGAGCAAGGGATTATGAGAAACGAATAATGCAAATATCCCCTTCTGAAATATCGCGCATTTTTTTATCTGTAGCTAGAATATTTTAATTATCCGAACTTTTATAATCTGAAATTTTTCATAATCCCGAACAGAAGATTTTATTCCCGTATACGTAAATATAACTGCTGGAGATAGATATTCTTATATTCTCTCATACATTCATACATTTCACGATTTCACTGTTACGCGAGGGAACGGCATGAAGTAATTAGTTTTTCGCATGTAGTGAAAGCCCACTTGTACTGTACGTATTTTCTACGAGCAAGAGAGTACAAGATCTAATTATAGACCAAGTCAGCAGCGGAGCCGTGTGCGCCAACGACACGTTATTGCAATATACCGGTGAGTCCGGAGTCTAGGTGACGGAAGTATTATCTGTATTGGGCCTGTTTATTTATTTTTTGAGAATTTCGGTGAAAGAAAAAACCTTTGCTATGGAGACCGACAAGTCCCACGACAATTCTTTTTTACAATATTTTACTTTTGTGTTTACGTTTATCGTTTTTGGTTCTGCCGAAATTGACAAAATAGTTCGTCTTGTCTATCGGAAGAAAGTGCACAGATGCGGTTGGTAGTTGTACAAATTGATTTTGCAAACTGCTTATGAGAAAGAGCAGGAATGCATTTCTTGATTAGGATTAAGGATATATTCTCTGATTGAAACAAGCATGTTCGTTCCCTTTTTCTGGTTTAGGTGTGATGACTGCTGAAGGAAAATTTACACTATATCTTTCTTTCTTGGTATAAAATAGATTTTTCTACTGTCTGTATATCTAAATCTTCTATTTTTTTTACTTATGTGTGAGGTTGCAAGTGTGGAAACTTTGCATTATCAAACTGTATATACTGTTCAAATAATAGAATGCATCTGAAAATGGTGGTGGTTATTGGTATAATATATATTAAGTAATATTATAAAATTATAAATATTCAAAATAAGTACTAACATGAAATTGACATTAAAAAGAAAAACTAGTACGTATTATTAATGTTATACAAACGTAATGATGTGCGATTATAAAGTATCAGAGTTATTCGCAACCCGCGCGTACACATACTCATGCATATACACGGGCGCGTGCACATACTCATACACGAGCACGTGCATACACATACTCACGCATACAAATACACATTTCGCAAAGAGAAATGACGTTCTTACATTAATTATTTAACAGGGAGAAGCCATTAGCGTTGTATATATTCAGCCAGGACAAGGAAACTCTATCTTTGATTATTAATAATACGTCTAGTGGCAACGTTCTTGCTAATGACGTGATGATACATGCAGCAGGTAGTTTTTCTTGCAATAATGTTATAAAAAGTTTTGTTTTATAAATTATTTAAGGTGCCTTTTCACGTTGACGCTCGACGCTCATTTTCAGCAAGCAAAAATCTTCAAAAATAATATCTTTTATTTATATATTGTATATATATATATATCCATAAAATATTATTACTTAAAGATATTACTTGAAAATAATTAATATTTTACGTATTTCGAAGTCTATGTTTGATTGTACTGGGACGATTAACGATGATTCAGCGACGACGCTGAATATTAAACAAATTCAACTTCATTTCTTTGACGCTAGCGTCAAAGCGAAATCACCACGTTCACCTTGTTGACGCTCATTTTCAGCGTCTCATGAATTGGCACCTTTATACGTTTGTCTTAGCTAGCTTTCTTTTTTTTTCAAACAGCATTACGTTACGTTGTTTCTGTTAACAGAGTATTAGATGTATATGTATTAAATTTCTTTAAATTGAATTGCAATGTAATGAACTAATGAGTATTCTGTAATACGAGCTTTTTATTTTTATTTTATTGCTTAATTGTATCATACTTTTGCTTGTACTATCTATGTTCTCCATTAATTCTAAAATTTTAACAAGTGGTATAATGGTATAAAAAACTAACTTATGAACGAATGTTGAGGATGTAATACATGCCATAAATATACCGCTACATAACGTGCTACAAACTACTGCTTTATTTTTAAAGTTGTGAAAATGGGAGCTTGTAAACGGTCACTTTTAATTACTTATTTAAAAACTATTGCATTCTCAACATTTATTCAAGAATAGATACTCTTTATTTTGACTTATCTCTCACTAAATTCTTTTCAATTTAATGAGGAATTCTTATATATATGTGAAATTATTGCTTTATTTATAATCTTAAATCTATTAACATAAAATCTTTAGTTCAATTTGATTAAGACAAATAATGAGAGATTCTAACAAAAACAAAAGTGATAAGTATATGTTCACATAACAAGAATTAATATCAAATTATTTTTTTCTCCTCTTTGTTACATTATTTCATCCATTATTATTGTATATTATTTCTTTAGTTGATACTTTACCCTTTGGAGGAGTAGGATATTCTGGTATGGGAGCCTACCATGGAAAATTCACGTTCGATACATTCACACATAAGAAAGGTTGTTTGATTCGGAATTACAATAAAGTTGCGGAAATTTTGGGCAAGTAAGTGTGAATCTTCTTTTATATAATCAGATAATTGTATAATCTAATCTATGTAAATTATATATAGAATATTTTGCTATATTAGTTAATAGTAGTCTTTCAATACCGAGCAGAAAATATGTTTTTCAGATCCCGTTTTCCACCCTATTCCGACGAAAATTTGAAGTTGCTTCGACGTTTACTCGAAAGAAGACCTAGTTTGCCTATTATAAAGTATTTACCATATATACTTATGTTCGGTCTCGGGGTACTCGCCACAGTTGGATTTAAAGCTGCAATGAAGGTACAAAAACGATATTAAACCGTACATGATTCATCCTTATGTTATACATAAATGTAAGTGGGCTAAATAGAGTTTGTAATCATTGTAAACGTTTTGAATAAAATATATTTGCATAAATAGTAGCATAGTTGTGGGAAAAGGATGACATAGGAAGGAAGGTGAAGGAAGAAAAATGGTCATAATTTGTGAAGTCTAAACTCTCAGAGAGCTTAAATATAATTATCCAATATTAATTTGTATTTTCATAATTAAGGTAAAGAGAAACTGTGTGTGTGTACCGTGTGCAGTTATAATTGCCTCTTATTGTTAGAATTTTTTATCTGACCTTTGTGGATGGTATTTGAGTGTTGACGGTAGATGCTCGGAAAACAATGTCTCATGTTATTTCATTGTGTGTATTACTTTTCATACTTTTCATCGATCGTAACAGGACAATTCCATCGGGTGCTCATACGAGGTGAGAGGGGAAAAAAAAGAACAAATGCGTATATTGTTGCAGGAATTTAATTACACGGAGAAGCAGTTGTAACGCAGCCGACCACGCAGCACCTTCAAATGCATCTATAAATGCATTTTGTCAATTTACACAATTAATTGCTACATTCTTTACTCACCTTATAATTCAATGGAAATTGTAAAAGTAAAAATTTTTGTACAATGTTTTTGGTTTTATATATTGTTTATAGTGTTTATACCCTAGTAAATAAGTAGATGTTTTACCGCACATATGTATGAAATATGTTCGAGCTTTACTTATGCTCGTGAAGCATATGGGAGAGAATATTATATTACCCAACACCCTATTCAATTTCATCCATTCCCATTACCATTTCCTTTGGACCAACGGTTTAACGTCTCTTCCGAAAGACGGAGCCCACCCAGTTTTTCCATCTAGGGATACCTCTTTCCGCTAGAGAAATTCTCAGTGGCCTAGCGGGATTCGAACCCGGTTCTCCGGATTACGAATCTGGCGCTCTACCCATTAGACCAGCCGTCTCCCCAATAAATCTGTTTATTAAATCTTGTTTGCATACTACTCTGCGTTTTTTCTTATATAATTCTAAATTTTTTTCTATTTCGTCCGCATCTCTGCGCAACGCCAAGTGCTTTCAATTGCCCGAAAACGGGAATTGAACAGGTTTATTTTATTGTTAATATACAATACAATTCAAAAACTTTACTGTCGCATGCGATAGTTAAATTGGTGTTCGATGTTATATAAATAATTATGATGTAATACATTTATAATAATGTATCTCGAGATATGCGCGCGCGCTTTCTGGATCTGTGCGTTTGAATTGGCCGGAGGTCTCGAGGTATCGCGACGCCGCGATATCTCGCGATACATCGCACCAGCAATCGAACGCAATCGTCAGAGAGGTCCTCCAGATGATAATTCCTATCGCCCCGCGCGCATCCGATAACCTGCGCATAAATTCTTGTGCCAGTGTGTGCACACGTCATTCCTTCACGTCTGGGAGCAACACACTGGCGTACGCCCGAACAGACCGACGAGCAATAAACGTTATCGCACAATTACGTGAGTATAAACAAGCGAATGACCGGCGGCTAATGAATCATCCGTTGATTATCGATAACCGCGCGGTGTGTCAAGTCACGTAGCGCGAGCACCGGCAACGTACCTGTTTTTCCATGGGATTAATTATGTAATGTATTATCCCGAAGCGACATTAAGGACATTTCATGCCGTCGTCACGCTGTCGTTCAGCCTTTAGCTTCTGCATGCGCTCGCGGCTCGACTACTCTTGTATAACGCGAAATATATAATTTAAAAAAAAAAAGCGGAAGGGAAGAAATACACGCGCGTTGAGATTTCCTGTGACCCCGTGACTCGCTGATGATTTATCGCCCGCGTGACAAGGCCTTTAACAAGTATATGAGGCAAATTGCCGTCTCTCTGTCCGGACTGACTTCATATCCTATATCTGTGTGCGTACATTGCAGAAGCAATGGTAGCCCATACCGTACTCCTGGACTTCACGGTCTCCAGTAGCGTAATTGCCGATATGGAGAAGCGATCGGGCCTGAAATCGGCGATCGCGAACGTACTGGCGGAACATTTCACCGGTCTCAAGCCACTGACAGAATCGAACATCGACGGCAGTTTGCTCGTTTTATATACCGGACCCAGGGGCAGTCTGATCACTGTCAGAGGATACACAGAGGGTCTGATTACGTTAAACATCGAGTATTACAAGCAGGACGACCAAGAGGCGCTCTTAACTTTCGAGGTATGTATGCACGAACTTGATAAACAATTTGCTGTAAACGTTAGAAAAATATCTGTTGAAGAACGAACGCTAGTGCTTTTGAGAAACACCACTTACCTTCTAGGCAGGGTTTTATAATCACTTCATCAGAGTCTCTTCAAATAAAAAAAAGATAAAGATAAACTAATCACGTAGGAACACGTTCAGTTCTCAGAGAGAAAGAAAAAGTTGCAAACATATGGGTTTTTTCATTGAAGAATTGCAACGAATCTGACAAACTCAATTACGATTAACGTATCAATCTTTACGTGATAAAATTTAAAGTAAAACGTGAAGCAGTGAAATGCAGGTTGTTGAAGAAAAGGATTCGAGACTTAAGTCGGGCTCATTAAACTGAGTAAAAAATACTTGATCTATATGGTTCGAGAAATTGATCTTATCCGAGTTAAAAGCAATTTTCTATTTTAGTAATACAAGCGCGACTTGCCTCTATCAAGGATTGATGCCAGTATAATTTCGCTGAGTTTATATTTAGATACAAAATGCATGCGATGATTGATCCTTAAGAACCCTTTGTTGAGTAGTTACGAATTTTGCGAAATTATACCCAGCTAATTAATCTCTGGCTTCTATATATTGTTCAAAAGAACTTCTCTCTCGAAGATTGCCGACTCCAAGATTGAGCAAATAAAATCATTTATTCGATTATCATATCTCTTATCTCTGTTTTTATCTTATATAACAAATGATGAAAGAAAACGAAAAGATAATCTACAACCAGATTTAATTTTAATTATTTTTAGACAGAAATATCAGCTGTAATCACTTATGTAAATGAAAGCACTTATGTAAATGAAAGAGCAATGCACTGTCTTAATGTTGAAGCTAATTACGTCTCCATAACAAGTTTTTGCATTGATTTGCAAGCGACTTAGAATGTATATATTCGAGTTTGTAAAATAAACGTTGCTACAATTACCGCGGAGAAAGGATTATCTTATCGTATTTTAACGTGATAAGATAATTGTTATACCTAGGAAGGAGAAAATATATGCGACGTCAGGAAAGTCTCTTTTTCAATTTTTGCTGATTGAGTGTTCTTTGCTCGGTTTCTGAGTGCTACCGAGTACTATCAGTCCCGAACCATTTGTTTTAACATCCTGTATATAGAATTTTTTTTTTACAACGCAAGTAGGAATTATGACATAACTGACAGAACGTTGTAGCAGTGGCGATACTTGGAAGCTGATGTTGCCATGGCTTTGAACAGCCAGCGCAGCAAGCGTTTACCGCCATTAAGACGAGGAACCATATATGACCTCTATCTGACACTATCAGGTAGAAAAAATGCTTTCCCTCAATTAGATTTTGTTCCTCGTTCACTTCTCCTAACACAACTACATATTTTACATACTTGTAGATTTATTTCGTGAAATATTTGGCATAGAGAATTACAATATCGCTATTGACTGTTTACTAATAGATATTTAGGATAGGCCGCTTGCCAGGAATGCTGACTTAATTTTGTTCCCAGCACTATTACGTTCAGCCCAAATTTTTCTACCCAGCACTCAATTCGCTCATAAAAAAAGTTTCGATCATTCATTCAAATACATAATATTTAAATATATGTATATTTACTTGTATAATTGTTCTCTTGCCATTTTTCGGTCGTACGAATAAAAGTTCTTAGGCAACTGCTGCAATGCATAGGGCGTATTTTGCTACGAGATCTAAGAATGGATTCACTATCGAAATGCAATAAGAGATGTAAATGTGGCTTGCCTTATAAATCATTATCGTTGAATTCTATTATATTTTTCTTTCTCTCTTATGTGCTATAAATTAATATTCTATTAAAATACCTATACAGTAAAAGTACACGGTACTAGCTAAAAATTGAAATTTTGCCAGATACAGTTGAAACGTGCGTAATATCTTTACAGTATATAATGGATAATTACGAAGCTTAAAATATTATTTTTATAATAATTTATTTCTCATTCTCTCTTTTAATGTATTATTATTTTTGAATAATAATTGAATCCGAGGTTTATTAGATTCTTAGAGTTGTAAATTTTCGGATCGTCACTTTTAGTCGTACGGCTATAATAATACGATAATACGATCATACACAGACACAGCTACCTTTATCATGATCCGTTTTTTACGCTTGTTACGTACCATTTTGTTGGACAAAGATAAGCCCAGCCATATATCATGGCTTGCCAGATCTTAACACCTTTTTTTAGCTTCCTTAACAACAAGGAGTGTAGCGATTCCGTTTTACAAGATAGTGTCTTTGTTCTGTTCAATTCTCATTGGTTCGGCTTGATGATGATAATGATGATGATGATGATGATGATGATGATGATGAAAATCATGATGATGACGATGACGATGATGATAATGATGATGATGATGATGGTGATGATGATGATCATGATGATGATGATGGCCGGTTATGGTAGTTGGCCAAAGAATTGGAAACGGCGTTGCAGACAGCAGCAACCGCTACACGGTCGCACACGCTTACTCCAATTAAACGCGGTGGACCCTTTGAGAGATACTATCCTACCGCCGGTGAGTTTTTATTTATAATTATGTTTACGGACCAGTTAACGGCCGCTCTTACAACGGAACTGCTTGTACTTAAGGGGCTCGATCAATTGGAAAATTAATATTGTACATCGACTCGTAAATATTAGTATTAAATGTCCTCACGTCTCTTACGAAAAGTATATATTACGAAGACCGTTCTAAAGTTATTTCTGAAATATGTGAAGATGGAAACTCATTGAGAGCAACGAATCTGTATAATCGATTTAAAATGTGATGTTCACAGTTAAAGCTTAGACGATTTCTATAATTCTAGATACATCTTACTCGTTAGTAATATGCACCTGCGATCGTTTCAGTCTGGAACGTCTCTCCGCGTTAATCCCCGAGGACATTATTTGTTCTGTTTTTGCATGACAAAGCGTCGTCCAATTTTAATAGTTAATCTTTTACAACTTCCTCACATCATTCTTTCATCTGGTTATGATGCTAACATTCCCATGCGTGTTATCAGCTTTGCCTTGCGATACCCTGTTTTCTACTCTTCGTAATGTTTTTTAAATGTATATAAGCATGCTTTTGAATTAACATTATTACGAGATGGCGACAAGTGTTGCCAATAAACGTTACCCTTATTCAAGACGAGCGACTGCTGGAATATGACATCGACAAGCTCGTGTTCGAGGCTAGATCACCGTATCAGAAGGTACAAATTGTGCACTCCAAATCGCTAGGCAATCTGCTGGTACTCGACGAACTGCAAAGTAAGTTGTATTATGTTATAACTTTATCTATTATTTACAACTTACTAGAAATTCCTCTGCAGACATGTCCGAGGCAGATCTTATATACACAGAAACGCTGATGCAACGAGGCAAAGAAAATTACGCTGGCAAGGAGATAGTGATACTCGGTGGTGGCGATGGCGGCCTATTATGGGAATTATTGAAGGAAAAACCAAAGTTTATTACGATGCTAGAAGTATGTGAATCTTTCACGCGTGAATTATATGAACGATGTACCATCTGTTTATATATATATTTTTTGCAGATTGATGACATCGTCATGAAAGCCTGTAGCCAGCATATGCGGAGCATATGTGGCGACTGCCTAGACAAGAGAAAGGGCGATAATTATGAAGTAAGCTTCGTCTTATAAATTTTCAGGCGCTTAAATTCTAAGAACCGAACATTTTTCAATCTGTGAACATCTTCAACCGAATCTGCAACCGAACATTCGAATCTAAACATCTAGATTCTTGTGAACTAACAATAAAATTCATAGGAATAATAATAATCTCTCTTTGTAGATCATTGTCGGCGATTGTGTGAAAGCGTTAGCCCATATGATCGAAGAAGGACGACAATTCGATTACGTCTTCGGCGATCTGACGGACATTCCTATTAGCACAACGCCACATGGTGATGCCTGGGATTTTATTAGACTAATCCTCAACTCTTCCATGAAGGTGTTGAAGTCTACCGGAAAATATATGACGCATGTGAGTATCTTTATTCAAAGCACATTCAATTTCATCTATTATGCAATAAAGTGGTTTTGATTTTAATCGCAAACGATACTTCTACATTTTATTGATAAAACTATAACAATAAAATTTTAGATATCTTAATATAAATATGTGATATAGATTATTTTATCATTGTTTAATATTGTTTTTTTTGTATGTAGGGAAATGGCGCGTCATGTCCAGAATCCTTGAAGATGTATGAAGAAGTCCTATCTCAATTGTGCGTGCCGGTCACGTTCACGAAAGATCGCGCTTTTGTCCCATCTTTTTTCGAAGATTGGATCTTCTATCAAGTCTCACTGAAATGATGGAGCAAAGAATATTCGGGTAGAACCTGGAGGACCATGGCAAACCGGTATCCTCACAGTCTGCTGCCTGTCTTATGACCCAAGCTCTACTTCCTAGTTCTAGCTTTATTAATTAATGAAATTAGTTCCTGAGTGAGATGAATCAAACTATTATTAAATTAGTTCATTTCATAACATTAATTATTGTTTTCTCTCGAGATTTCCTCGAGAATTTTGTTATTCGTAATGATTGCGTTGGAAGATAAATCAAAAAAATAATAGATGATAGCAGAAAAAAGAATATATATATATATATATCTTTTTATAAGAGATAAAATACCTTACTTCAATTTGGTTTATCTCTTTTATCATCTTCTGGAGGAAGCAAGGTTCAAATTGGATTTAATTTGCATTACCTCTTGTCGAAATATATTTTCCTAATAATTTTAACGCTAATAAATTTCAAGGATATCGCATTTCAACTTCCGCTTTAAAAATTAATGAAAAACTCAAATACTGATGCTGATTTTTCCAACGTGAAAACATATAGCAAAAAAATTAGTACCGTAAGAGTTCTTTCTTTTTTTATATTTAATTGCTGATAATACAAAGATCAATTTTTGTTGTTAATCCTTTATTAATCTATATA
This sequence comes from Temnothorax nylanderi, assembly GCF_030848795.1. Classification (NCBI taxonomy): domain Eukaryota; kingdom Metazoa; phylum Arthropoda; class Insecta; order Hymenoptera; family Formicidae; genus Temnothorax; species Temnothorax nylanderi. The sequence goes on along the minus strand of NW_027249495.1, from coordinate 112,021 downwards.
ATTATTAAGTTTTTAAAATTTATATTGTTTTACATTTAATCATTTCTTTTTTTTTTCATATTTCTGATTAGAATAAAAGGATTAACAGCAATGATAGATGCGTATTATCACCTTTTTGCTTTTTTCCTTTTCTTATTAGATAGTTTTATCGCGGTCAGTTTGTTTATCCGCGATAACTTGTATATTGATACGTATATGTCGATATCATATATATCACATATATATAAATATAAATATATTCTGTATTTTATAAAAGCTCGATGTAAGAACGATAAAATTATATCGGGATAAATTATTTTTCTAACAAGCGTTTTCCTCTGATTTGAACAATTGATAAAATACAAATAAACATATATATATGTATATATATATATATATATATATATATATACACATGCATTTAATTAACCCTAAACAGTATAAAACATCTTAATGCATACATATCGGTATAATAAATTCGTAATTGTAATTATACGCATACAGCACAATAAAAAAAGATTAGAATTTGATTCGAAATAAACTTTTAGTCGCAGAATTCGATAATTTTGTAAAATTACTGTAAATTTTCTCACTATATTAATATTAAAGAGCACATGTCAGATTTATACAGTTTAGGGTTAAAGAAATGAAACTAATAGGAAATAATACTTGAGCAAGTATGAATTAATTGAAATAACGACGAATATTTTATTAATTATAGGAGTTTCTCCTAACTCTTAGTGCAATTTTACAAGAAATAATTTATTGAGGATATTATTTTCTTACAGTATTAAATATCAAAGCATGTTTCAACACAATATTATCTGTTTAACAGCGTTAAGCAATAGTAAAATGCAAAATAAATAATAATCCTAGATTGCTTCTGTTTAATGCTAATAGTTGATGGATTCTTAATCATATCTTCAAAAATATTGAGCATCTAATGAATTAATTGATTACGGAATCTACAATTATACGCACAATTTAGTCATGTAAGTGGAGCGAAAGAGCTAGAATTACGATATAGTAATGAATTAACTTGATTAATTATTTACAAAAATATCGTACAATCATGAGTTTTATTTATAAAAAAGATATCACTTGAAGAAACTGTCGCAATAAGATTATGCATTTATTTGCTGTCAAGATTCATTGACCAACAAGCATAGCACTTTCTATGTAAATTAAAAACTTATACACGATAAAATAAATACGCGATATTTTTAGTAGAATAAAAACAGTCTTATCAATTATATAATTCGGATTTTTAAGCACAACATTTTTCGAGAGGGCACTAACTAATTTGTCTGATGTATCAAGAACGGCGAAGTATTCGTTGTATGAACAAGGACTACACATTAAGCATCTGTGGCAGAGGTACTAAAGTTTATCGATGTACACAATAAATCTTTTACTCTCTCTTCTTTTCCTTCTTTCTTTGTCATTCAAATTTGGTATCCTTTCTCACGTTCCTCTACGATCACGGAAAAACTACAATGTAAGAATGTCCTTCCAATTTATTTTACAAGAGATTGTATAAATTAAAAGTATCAGGGCATGCAGTTCTAAGGTAGATCAGCCTTTTCAGTTTGCTTTCCATGATTTTGGAAACTTTGGCCCCAATTGATACACAATGCAAGGGTGTCTAATTCGATCGGCGAATAGGATTACAGCTCGTTATTGCAGAGCTTTGCCTTGGATATCTCTGAAAACTGCCCGATTTCGTGAATCGCAGGCTCTATCTCGGTCTCCGCGAGTATCTGCTGCAACCATTGTTGCACCTGTATCGGATGCTCGTAGCTTCTCTCGCGTTCCTTCGGGCGTCCAATTGATTCGGAATCGTCCTGATCCAAGACTGTCTTGTCAAATTCTCGCAAATTAGTTTCAATCGATTTGTGCGTCAACGCATCTAGCTCGCAGGTTTCCGTGGTTTTACAAGGTATCCCGAAGGACTGCACGTTCCGCGAATACGTTTTGTCGAAAGCGTGTAGTCCATCTAAGGATACGTGTGTCAGGCCAAGTTTGCGTTTTATAATCAAAAGCGGCGAGCATCCCGATATGGATAGGGTGTCTTTGAAGATCTTCAACGGATTGTTGGCCTTTACGCTCCGCGAGTCTCTCAACTGATTATCGGCGAGGAATGTGGAAGGCAAGCTTGAAATACGCACGGTCCTGTAGTCGGATATCAAATCCTTGCAGCGTGGCAGGCTCAGACGATCTCTGGCTTTTTGGTCTGATTTTTTAGTGATCGATTTGTCAAAACTAACATGGTCCTTATTGGCGTCTTGATAATCTGCAACTTTATATGGCTCCACATCCTTTACCGTAATACTGTTGGATCCATGTGTCTCGATATTACCAAACTGGCGTATTTGTTCCTCTAGCTTGCTCTTATCGTTCAGGACTGCTACCGACGACGGTAGAAAATCCAATGAAGTCTCTATCAGCGAGAGTTGCTGTCTGTGGATGGCCTCGGCTTGACGCAGCAGCTGCTTCTCCCTGGATCGCAGGAGTTTCGTTAGGTCATCAAAACAGCTCCTGATTTCTGCCTCCACCTGCAAATTGCGGTCCTCTTTTACAATTCTATGATTATATAAAAAGATTAAAAAAAAAATAGCCCATAGTATTCACCCCGTGCAAAAATATTATTCATATTTTATCTCGAAAGGTTCTATATATCATCAACAATATCAACTTGTTAATAAAAAATATTTGTCATACGCTTTCTATTTACGAGTAACATGATTTTATTTGCAGCATACATATAGCATCTTTAAAGATATATTATCCTCGCAGATTTATGGACATAAAGATTTATATCCATCTTTAAAAATATCCACAGATGCATGGCTCCCATTTTGCGTCTATGAATAAAGATTTTAATTTAGCGTTCCACCGCCACTTAAAATACCACGCACAGTGACAGCTCTCGTCGCGAAGTTACGTTACGCCGCCTATTAATTATTTTTCTTCGCGAAAAGTAAACGGAGTCGAAAACGGAAGGGGCTGCAACGCGAACGCGTGTCACAGCAGAAAGCACGCGGCAGAGGTCCAGCTGTCCAGCAGAATCGCGTACACGTAGAGGAAGATTAAATCGAGGATGTCGTACCTGGGCGGACTTGTCCTCCAAGAGCCTGCGTTTGTCCGCTATCAGCTTTATCCGCGACTGATTGTCCCCGCTGTCATCCGGCTGACACTGCTTGCCCGTCATGTTGGCGGCCACGCGGGTTCAACAACATAAACGCGAGCTGAACGGCTGACGGGGGGCGCTCCAATAATGCGACGCACCAAGTCGCGAATGTCGATCCGCAAGGTCGCTGCTTTACCGAGCGGGTGCTCTCGCGGGAGAATTCGGCACTAACGGCGTCGGCACGGCATTTTTACCGACAGATGTCGCCGGCCGCGCGGTCGCCGCGCGGAATCGGGTATCGGGTGTGGAAAGTGCAAGCGGTTGAGCGCGCGGGGGAACTGGGGAGGTCGGAGGTGTCCTGGTGTTCGCCGTGAGGAAACGGTATAAGACGACGGGTGGGCAATTTCCGCGCGGCATAGCGCGGCTTGTCTTCGTGGTGTGTGCGGGCACATGATCGAGCGCGACGTCGGCGCGTCTTAGACACGCACACACAATATATATACATACATATAGAGGGAAAGAGAGGCGGCTCGCTCGCGTGGGACCCGGAAGGAGCGTGCAAGCGGTCCGCGGTCACTCCGGTGGGATTATATTGAAAGAGATCGAGAGCGAGAGCGTGAGTCACGCGACGACGTCGGCGACGGCAGGACGACGGGAGTGTACACTATCTCTCGTCCCGTCTCCGCTCCTTCCCGTTTGTTTATCTATCGATTTCGCTCGTGTATCAGAAATCGCCGGTAGCCACCCGGTGGCTCATCGCTCCAATAGGAAGTGGCCTTGCCCAACCTCGCCTCACGTCGGGAGACACGCGCCGGCTCGGCGACGCGTACCGAGAGGGCCTCCCTTTTGACGTTTGACAGCTCCGTGCCTCCTTTTGGGGCCGTTCGCCCGGAGATCCGTGCCACGGACGGTGACGCGACGGCGCCTCCGAACGTTTCCTCGCCTAGAACGACTTGGGGAAAATTGGCGAAAGGTGTAACGCCAGTCTAGGTACGTAACCGCCCACCTGCCTGTGTGCGTGCGCGCGCGCGGAACGCTGTGGCCGCACGAACGTGGCCGCCGCCGCCACGCCGGTACGTGTGTGTGGGTTGAATGAAACGAATTGGGCACCTCCTCGTGCCCGCGTCCGCGCGCGCGCGCGCGCGTGCCCGCGCCCGTGTGTGTACGTGGATCGGAAATCATTCAGAAAGCGCGCTCCAGACGGCACGACCTGGATGGAGAATACACGCGTTGCGCGCTAATACCTCGGATACACCTTGCCGCGCCGCGGCTAAGTGTATGTATTTAGCACCGCGCTCGACGAGCGCGCGTCCTTGCGTTCCACAGGCGAGAGTCGTGTTTTCGTGAGAGGCGTCGAAGATTTCACGCGACACGACACACGTGCGTTAACCAAACGCTGATCCCTAGTCGAACAAGTTATTCCGCGAAAGAGGCAATAAACCCGCCGGCGGCGTTTATGTAGGATGGAATCATCGCTTGTTATGCTCTCACCTCATCGTTCGAAAGGACCAGCTTCTTAAGAAGCGAATACCTGCCGAAAGTAGTATTCATTTGCCGAGTTTGTGACCTTCGTCTTCGTAGAGTCGTTAGAATCGGTCGAAGCTCATTTTAGCATTGACGTGCGTTTGACGTCTTAATTAAAAAGCTGAATATTCATTTACCGTTACGCAATATCGGCAATATTGTTATTAGGTATACCAAAGTCCAGTAAACGGCTCTTTTCTCTGAATATTCATGTCGCTTGTACATACACATGATGTACTGTTCGTATCGCTTGCGGAGAGATAATGTTATTTCTATTGGTTTCTCCAGTGTCCAATTTTCGTCTTCAGCGCGCGAAATATCGTTAACTCCGCGCGTTTCGCGTACCTAAACAATTTTCCCCTGCGTCTGCATTCGTCAAAACGCTGCGCTTTCAACTTCGTCTATCAACTCTGAAGGAGGAATAACGACGCAATTTTTTTTTTTTTTTTTTTTTTAAATTGATGCTTCACGTGACTCGCATCATCCCGTCTCGTTTTTCCGGCGTAATTTCAACGATCACGGGCACAATTTGCGAATCAATCAGCCCGCGGTGCCTTTTCCGACGTCGCCGACGAGTTCGAAAAATATCGTCCTACCCCGGATGCGGGAACGCTTCGCGCCGTCGGCGTCGTCCGCGGCGGTAAAACACGCGCGCGAGGCATGGCATCGCGTGATCCCGCGCGAGCGGATCTCTCTCGCGAGGCTGTCGCGTCGCGTGTCGCGTCGTAAAACGGCGTTCCCGGCCTCCTCCGGGAGAGCATCGATCGCGTGCATCGCGTGAGCGCGGCGTGAGATCGAGGGTCGAACTCGGATTGGCGCGCTCGTGTCTCACGCGTGCGCGGCGCGGCTGCGCGGCTCTCGGAGGATCGCGCTCCTTTTTTCAAGTCGGTGCCTCGGTGCTCGGTGCGCGGTGCACGCACTCGAGATTGCGCTCCACAGAGCCAGCAGGCTCTCAAGCTGGATCGTAAGATCCCTCCCGGCCAATGAGATCGCCCGAAATCTCCGAGATAACGCTTTAATTAACTTGATCCCCTACTCGAAATTGAGAGGTACAGTTAAATCGGACTGTGTACCGACCCATGGTCCGATCGGCCGACTCGATATTATCGCGAGTCAGGTCTCAAAATCCAAATGTCCAAAATGCAGCCTCGAGATCGCGTGCTCGAGATAGCCTTAAGCACCGATCTTGCGAGCCCGTTCGGTCGTCTCATTGGCCGGACGAAGTCCCGATCTTATCGGGCGATTTTAAATATAAGATCGGATATTGCTCCTCGCGTGGACAGACCTGAATGAGCCCCCGAGAGAGCGAGACGGTCCTCGAGTTTCGCAATATCGAAATTAACAAGTATAAACATTGACACGCGTAAATAGCACCTTTCGGAATTTAACCTTCGTCGTAAGCCTGTCTCTCGCTTGAATTTTTATTTAAAAAAAAGAGAGAGAGAGAGAGAGAGAGACCTCGCGAAAGCGATGTTTACATTCTTTCCTGCCGGCGTTGAGACCCCTCCGGATTACACGCTGTAACTTCGTGAAGTCTCGACCTGAGCCAAGTCGACATCCCCGATTTATTTATCCGTTGCCTGTTGCAGAATTGCCGTGCGAGACGTCGATCTGTTAAAAAAAAAACACCGAGGATGAACAAGGTGGATTACATGGAGGTGACCCTCCCGAATTATTCCTACATTTTTAACTTCGAGGAAACGTTCAGCCACCACGAGACCAAGCAATGGATGGTGAAGAACTGGACGAACGGCTTCTATTACTGCGGCTTGTACATGATCCTAATATTCGGCGGGCAGCACTACATGGCCAGCAGGCCCAGATTCGAACTCAGGGGAATACTGTGTCTTTGGAACACGCTATTGGCTACCTTTTCTATCATCGGCTTCACCAGAACGGCGCCCGAATTGATACACGTCCTCAAGCATCACGGGCTGCACCACAGCATTTGCATACCGAGGTCAGTTTTTGTTTCATCGAAATCGATAAACAATTGAGCCTCACGTTTCCCGAAACCTTTTATAAACACATTCGTGGCGACAGCTTCGAATAATTACTGTTTATCGCCAGAATTAATAATCACTGCCAATTTCGCGTGTCGACAAGTGTTTATTTTTACATTTATAGCTGAATGAAAGAATGGATATACTTGATATCTTGTAACCTTTTATCTTGAAGAATCCGTTTGTACAAGCCATAAACCACAACGCACGTTTAATTCGATGTATATAATCATGGCAGAAGCAAAACATGAATATTTATAGATAATATAGATAGTAAAATATTTATAGATAGATTCGTGTTTTGCAATGCGTATATATTTGACATTTGTACTAGTTGCTGTTTGTACGATTTTATAGATCATTTGATTTTTTTACGGCGACGAATTTCCATAAGAAGCTTAAGACGATTTCCATAGGAATCGTTTATTCGATGTTGAAGTCCGTCAGTGCTATAAATACTTCTGCGGTACTTCAAAAATAGTGTTTCAGAAATCCCTGTTCGCGCTTCTTTATGGTAATGTTGAATAATTCTCTGTCTATATTTTGTATTTTTTCGATTATACAGTTAAAAGAATTTATCTCGTCATTTATGTAGCATTCAAAAACAGATTCCTACGTTGTAGAATAGAAATATTAGAAATAATTTAAAATTTAGATGGCATGTTTTGCGACAGAAAGGATATTTATAATTTAAAGTCGAAAATTCTAATACGAAAATAAAATCACAGTAGCTTCAAAATTATAAACAATTAAGATGCTCATTAGATTAAGATAATTATGATCAATATTAATAATTTTCCGAGAGAGATTTTTCATGTGTATGTGCTCATCTTCATAGCTCATTAAGAGTTTCATAATTAAATCTAGTTTTAATTGTTTACGTATAGCTTATGTAATCTGTGGGTCTATTCTGTAACTCTTAACGACAGTTTCGTTATCGTTATACTTGCGTTGCGCATATATTGTGTATAGTAAAAAAGCTGCGCAACGACAATATAACGATAACGAAACTGTTGTTAAGAGTTACAGAATAGGCCCACTGACGAAAGCAAGTAACTCTAATCATAAAGTTAAATGAAAATTATATTTTCTACAATTATAATTTTTATTTGTAAAAAGATCGACGTTGATCTACTTTGATTATATGCACATTACATTACACGTGCGAATATGGTTCTAAATATAAAATACAACAATAAGCAATTATAACAGCAAATATAGAATATCTATGCGATAAAAGATTAGAAGACTGACGTATATTCTATATTTCTATAATATGACAAACCAATAAATGTCGAAATTTTTTAACGAATAAAATAGGAATAAAATTTGATGCCATTTTTAAAAATAGATCCACTTATTTGTATTAACAGAGAAATGAGAAAAATACTGAACTGGAAAAATACAACTTCAAGAGAAAGTTAAGCAAATTGATACCTTGACATAGATAACTAATTGTGTATATATTATTTACATATTGTTTGGATAAATATTCACTTTATCGTTACGATCTAACTTGCAAGTTGTTTCACAAAGAACACGATTTATCTGTGCTTTTCTTTTATCTATATGCTTTTTCTTATAACTTTTCATGTGTAATCTACTCTACAATTCATTATCAGATATCGTAAATTCATATATGTTACAATTATATTATCTGATTTCAATTTGTACTTTAAAATGTCTGTCTTTACGAAACCATTAAAAAATTTATGATTTCGTAAAGACGGATAATTTAAAGTGCAAATTGAAATCAGATAATATAATTGTAACATTTAAATTTACGATACCTGATAATGGATTGTATAGTAGATTACACACGAAAAGTTTTAAGACAAAGCATAGGTAAAAGAAAAGCACAGATGAATTGTGTTCTTTGTGAAACAACTTGCAAGTTAGATCATAACGATAAAGTAAATATTTATCCAAACAATATGTAAATAATATATACACAAGTTATCTATGTGTGTATGTATATATGGAGGGGTTAAAGCCATAGTGGTGTAAGTCAATTTTTTTGACCACTTTTTTTTTCTTCTTTTTTCAACATATCTGCATGTGTAGACTGCATCTATGAACTTAACTCGATAGGTTAAAAAAAGTGACTTACACCACTATGGCTTTAACCCCTCCATATATATGTCTTCAATTTGGTTTTTAAATTTCTTCTACTCGTTTCTTGTATTATAGTCGACTTATTTAGCATAAATTTGCATGAATTTCATGTGAAATGGAGAAAATAAACTTTGATAGTTTCTTAGAACAGGAAATAATGACACTGACTAAATAATCGTACAGTTGAATGACTACGACTTGAGATTTTCTTGTAAATTCCTGTAAGATGTTTGTGACACACAATTGAAAATATATTCTACAAGAAAATCATCAATTTGGTTGCAGTTTTATCGAGCAGGATTGCGTGTCGGGCTTCTGGACGTGGATGTTCGTGCTGTCGAAACTACCCGAGCTCGGCGACACGATCTTCATCGTGCTGCGTAAACAGCCGCTGATCTTCCTGCACTGGTATCACCACATTACCGTCTTATTGTACTCCTGGTTCTCGTATTCGGAGTACACCGCGTCCGCGCGATGGTACGTCGTAATGAATTACTGCGTCCACTCGATTATGTACACCTACTACGCTCTCAAAGCGATGCGGTACAGGCCACCTAAAGCGATCTCTATGGTGATCACTACGCTACAGCTTGCCCAGATGGTGATCGGTTGCCTTATCAACATATCCGCGTATCAGTATCTGGAGAGCGGTAACGTGGACTGCAACATCACCCGCATGAATATCCATTTTAGCTTCGCGATGTACTTGAGCTATTTTGTCCTATTCGCGCAATTCTTCCATAAGGCGTACGTGGCTGGAAAGAAGACCGATAAGAAGCACTTTGCCAATAGCGCACCTGGTCACATCGGCTATAACGACAAGCTCAAAGCCAATTAAGGCGGTACTCGGCACACTAGGGCGCCTGGGCGCCCTTTTCTCTATCTCTTTCCCCCAACTCTCTTTTTCTATTTTCCTCCATCCTTCTTTTTCTCTGTTTCTTTCTCACGCCGCTGGTCGACGTAGCCATACATCCAGGATCTATTTATGATAGGAAATATTAGGGTTTAACGGCTTCTAGGATTCACGTGTTCAGTGGATACTATCGCTAAACTTGAAGTTTTATGGACTATAATGCGATTTTTTTAATTATTGTTTGCATTTTCTTTTTCTACTTCAAAATTATTTAGTTAAATAATTATACATTAAGATATTAATTGAAGTAATGTTGACATGTATGTTTTATTTAACTCACTTACTGTAAATATAATACTGTAATTTCGAATATATGTATATTTTTTCTTTTTTCTTTTTTTGAAACGTGATCTTTGGCACGAGCATTTTACGCTAATTTCGTTAATAATAAATACGCAATCGTTATTTATTTTTGCGATATCTTTTTAAGATGGGAGATACTAGTTTCAGGCCTTCAGAAACGTATGGACCCATATAGACACGTAGACTATATTGGAGTCTACATTCTAAGATATGAAATTGTTATGTTCATTAGGTGTTGAAATGTAAAGTTATATATATATATATATAGCCTAAAGTATGTGGCACACAGGATAACTCTAAATTTTTAGGATTTGTAAATATGTCTGAGACAAGGATTTAGATTAAATAGCGTTCGTATATCTAGGATTTTGTATCATCCTAGGAACCATCGAATTTTAAGTCCACGAATCCTAGGAATCATATTTCTTAAACTCTTTTTAGATTCTAGGAGCCGTATGTCCTAAAAAGTTATAGATCTTGGGTGCCGTTGTTTCTCAGGATCCTTATATCCTAGGACTCGTAAGACAGGGTCTGCGGAGCACAGAATCTGTCAAATTCTCGAGCCCATAGATTCTAAGGCATATTTAAGATACGTACTTCTCAGGATTCTTATAAGATCCTAAGATCTACCTATAGGATTCGTGAAACAATGAATTGATAAATTTTCGAGTCTACAACACCTAGGATTCATATTTCATTGGATCTTTAGGTCCTACGGTCTGTCGATCCTAGGGTAGGTTTTTTTCGAGGGTCCTTAGGTCGTAGGATACATAGATTCTAATCAAGGATCCATAGCCAATTAGCGTCCACCTGTGCGCGGACGGTATCCTAAGGAGGAGATTCGCTTAGGGGGGGCGGGCAAGAAAGCACATAGCGATTCTCCTCTTTTAATTTTTTTATATGTAATTAATAAAGAGCTACTTTTGCATATGAAAGAAACGTGTGCGAGTGTGTGCGCGTTTCTCAGGTCCGAGCGGCTGTTGCACAATTGTTATTATGATTTTTTTGTTACTATCTATATCTCTCTTTTGCAATTGGAGATATATATATATACACATATATATATATGCTGGGTATTATTTAATAATAATTTATAAGACCAAACACGTACATGTGTAAATAATAATTCTTTATAAATCCCACATGACACCATGATTCTAGATCTTACTTTCCATTATCCTATCTTGAAATCGCTTCAATTACGAGTCCTGTAAACGCAATAAGCGAAAAATCCACATAATTTTTTATAATTTAATCAAATTTCAATTTTAAAAGAAGATTAAATGTCGTTGTAAGCAACGTTATCTTATAATCCATAGATTCGTTATTGGGAGAATTTTTTACCGTTATATTCATTTCTTCATCGCCTATATAATGAAAATATATAGCTTGTCAAAGTAAAAATCGCGACCTAAATAATGCGTAGAGAAATGTGCTGAGAAACATGCTCAGTGCTATCGCGTTCGACAGGGCATAAAGAATTAAGGACGTACCCGGCGAACAGTCCTTAATAGTCGTACGAACAATCTATTTTTTAAAATAATTTATAAATTTGTAGAAAATGAAATAAATGTTTTAGACATCAAATTTTAATCGCATTAAAAATCGCATACCATCGTTGAAAAGTTTAAGAACAGTCTTGCACAAGTAGTTGTGGATATTGATCCACAGTTCTAATATACATCTTGAGAAAGAAGTTGTAGCAATTTTTTCTTTTTATAACAAAGATTATGAATATCGCATATCGTAACAGTACATGTACATTTTTACATTTATAAAAGTACTTAAGCATCTTGAAAAAAGGGTTTTTCTTTTCATAAATTAGAGATTCTACAATTATGCGTGTAAACATTCTCTTATCTCTTGTAATTTAACGTATATATTTAATTATAATTGTTCATCAATAAGTTGTCAACTAGTCGCGAGAAAATAATTCAAATAATCGTTTACGTATTTATTATGCGAATATTAAAACCGACTTTACACTTAATGAATTTCGATGACGTACAACGACGGATATTGGCATCCGAACGAAATAATGCAAATGTTATTTTATGTTAATGAATACAAGTCTACGATAATAATATATACTGTACACTTTTCTACGCATCACTGTTTAATATTACATTGTCGCCTCTTATGCAATCCTCTATATTCCAAGACCACCTTTGTACCTTTCATCATTTTTCGCGCAAGTGTATGTCAAGTTTCACGTTCCTTTAACGTGATCTATCTCGCATTGATAGCGAGCTCATGTAATCAATTTCTTTTGTACGATATGCCATGCTTAAAAACTCGTCAAATATTTTTGTCAACAGAACGTGCAATCTGTTGTATACGTGACTTTAATAAAACAAGCTTGTCTACATATTTATCTCATCGTCAGAAAAAAACTACGATAATATCATATATACATTCTAAGTCCTTGATTTTTGTCTAATTTATCACGTGCCATGAATCTGATGGATGATGAATCTGAAATGATATATATCTTCAATGAAAGGCAGAAAAGGTCAATAATGTAAAAGGACAAATGTAAAATTGCAGATTGAATATTTTGCAAAGACTGGAATTAAAATATCTTAAGGTCAATTTTCAATCGGTCAAGTCACGAAGAATCGAGCATTTCAAAATTTGACACATACATATATATACGCGCGCGCGCACACACACACACACACACACACACACTCTCTCTCTCTCTTTTTCTCTCTAACACAATTTCAAGATGATAAAGAAAAGATTTGGCTTGAATGAATCATTGAGTATCGTGCGCCATTATTCTACGAAATGAGAAGGAAACGACGCTTCGTAATTTTTATTAAATATAAATCTAAGTACAACAAATATACAAAATCTTCCACAAGTTAACTTCCAACAATCACTTTGATACAAAGGTCCACAAGACTTTGACTTGTTACTACTTATGCATGCAGTAAACCCGTGCGTGACCCAGTCGTACGATTCTCAGCTGATTACGCGAATCGTATGTTATTAAGTCAACAATGACCAGCTCTGATATCACACACAGATATCATGCAATATTTATTCCTGCAAAAAAGTCACAAATGAAATCATTACGTCACTCAGTAATCTGCCTAAAATGACTCGTTATTTTTTAAATGTAATTACCATTGCAAAAATATTTTAAGGAAAAAAACCGTGTTCTAAATAATTCTATTCGAATTTCTGCTAAATATTTTCTGTTAAATCATTTAATGATTTAATTCTCAATATTCTGAGAAGGGAAAAAAGATTGAAAATTTACAGAGGCTTGAGAAGTTTTTCTATATCTTTGTATACCCTTGTATATCAATCCCAAATATTTCTATTCTGGCATTTTAAACATTTTAAACTTTTAGAAAGATCAAAATGTCTGAATATTTTATAATCGGGTCAATTATACCTCTTTGTTTCGTCCCCAATCTTCAGAAATATATGTCAACAAATCTGTCAAGCCCTCGAACTCCGTCCTGCTTTGGGGCGGATTATTTTTAGGTATTTTTGGTAGCACGGAACCCATCTTGAGTTTGAATTCCTCTGCATTAGTGGCTCCAGAGATCTTCCAGATTCCATAAAAAAATAAGCCACAGCCTGTGATAGCGTAAAATGTGCCCCAGCCAAGGGCTCTTATAGCTAATGAAGCTCCAGTTTCACGTACTCCTTTTATACCGGATATTCCATCTCCAAAATGTGTTGGATCTTGTTTCCTGGTTGCCGCCACTGCCCTGGCAAATCCAGCAAGAGCAGAAATACCTGCGACGGTGCTTAGAAACACTGCAGCTACAAAAATAACAATAATTTTATTGAAGGGGCATTAATGTTGAATAAATATCAATAGAAAAATTTGAAAAAAAAAACTTGGTTGAATATTAATTAAAAACAATTATATATTGCCCGAATGATGGGAAATTGCTATGCGATAATTATCAAATAAAAGAGTTGAAATATTAAATTTCACACGTACTATGTTTACGCGAGCGTTATTTCTGCAGTAACTTACGACAATTCATCACTCATTTACGCGGAGGAATTGTCGTAAGTTCAGAAGTAATGCTCGCGTAAACAAAAACAGTCGTGAAAGGCATCGTTCGTAATCAAAATATTTTGCTACGGCATCTCGAAATGGTTTCTCGAGGTTTCTCATTCATATTAAATGTAAAATGTGTTGCACGAAGGGTGAGGCAATTTAGCAAAGTGAAATTAATAAGCCAACTAAATTGATAAGCCATAAACAACTGATAGCTCATGTGTTTGTGCAGTCAAGCAGCAGAAAATCACCCTGATCCATCACAAAAGTGAGGTTAGCTTGCGGCGAGCAACGTATACGCGAATGTTCCTCGATACTTTTCTTGAATAAAATATACCATAAATTTTCTCCCGTCGTTTCGCAGATTTCGTTATGGACGTTTCTACAGTGTCATTTGATTCCGCCATCGCGTTACAGGAGAAGGAGAACTAGCCGATGGTGTCCGCCATTTTTAAAGCTCCAAACTCGTGTCTGTAAAGTTAGCTTCATGATGAGACAGCGACATTTGTCCATGGATCGATATACAAAGATTTCTCTGTCAGTAACTTCGTGCGCGGTTGAACTGCCTTCGGTCGGTAAAGCAGTCCACGATCTTGCCGACATCAGTTATTTTGCGAATCGAGATCTGGGTTTAAAAATCCCGATAATTCGCTATGTGGTGTCACGTCATGTGTCCACGTTAGAGCGAGAAAAGCAAGTGAAAACAACGCGGCAACGATATTTTCATTTTGCGCATGTGCCATTGGAATAATAAGGGCGACTGACTCAGTAACAATGATCTTTAGAAAATAGAAGTCGATTGTACGTCAAAATAGAGCGAGAGATATTTTTTTACAAGATCCGCGAGGGAAGTGCGGTATCAGGAGCGAATCGACCGTGAGTTTGGCGAATTCTCGACGCGCACTTGCCTGTGATGGAGATGGAAGGTAATCACCCTGTCTCACTCGCGTTCCATTCCACCCCTCTTCTCGCCGGGCTGTCTATTTTCGAAAGGGCGAAGATCTCTCGAGATGTATGTTACAGGCGAGGCGAAGCACAATATTGACAAGCTCGTTGACGACTTGAAGAAGTGCGTCGTGAGACTTGAGGCCTCGCAAGAGGAATGTCCCAATGTTGCTCGGATATTGGATTCCGTGGTGAACGTTAGCAAAACGTCGATTGGAGGTATAAGGATGAATAAGCTGCAATAAAGTTACTGCTGTAGTGCTGTGACTAAGGCTGCGGTCCATTTGATGCTACAAATGCTTCGAAGCATTCTTCTTCTCCTTTCTTTCAATGAAGAAAGAAGAAGAAAAAGAACGCTTCGAAGCACTTGTAACATCAAATGGACCGCAGCCTTAGTGTTACACAGCACAAAATTGTTATCAACTTAGCGACGCGTGATTTCAGAGACCACCGAATTAGTCATTGACGAAGTCTTCCTGACACTGCTTGGGCACAAATCAAAACAGATTATAGCGAAGACTGCAAAGGCTATTGCGGAGATTGCAAAGACTGATCGTGGAAGAGAGAAATGTACCAGTCTTGAGTTGATACGGGCATTGATTAATTTGCTAAAGGAAGAAGATGTAGACATATTGACGCAGACCTCCAGAGCTCTAGGAAACATCTGCTATGAGAATGGTTGTTGCAATAGCTATATTTATACGAGAAAATCTGTCTTACATGGTTATCTGTTATTTCTAAATAATAGCCATCAAGTTTTAGTAGTTTTCTTTGATGTATTTTTAAGTGGATATTTATATTGAGTTCTCTCAATGTAGTTCATAAATATGCATGTTTCATTATTGAAAAGTTAGTGATAAATATTTGTGTTGCAGAGATCGGTAAAAATCTGGTAAGAGAGCAGGATGGCTTGAAACTGATCCTAGCGCTATTAAAGAAAGGAATTGCCTTAAAAAACGTCGAAGGCGCCAGCTTTCTGCGGAATGTAGCTGCTGGATTCTTGTTGAACTTTTTGGTGGATCAGGATATGTTGTACAAGAAGGTAAATTTTTTGAAAATACATTTTATACATTGTAATTGACAATAAATAGTGATATTGCAAAATGGAAAGCGACGGTAAGCGATAATTTTATTAAGATATACTTCACCAGGCACTCGAGGAGGACATGGTACCAATTATTTGCAGCGTTTTGGAAGAAGATGGAATTAGCGGTGGCGAAGCGGCGATGCACGTGTTACTCACTCTAGGGATATTGA
The DNA here is from genome assembly GCF_030848795.1 of Temnothorax nylanderi. Taxonomy (NCBI): domain Eukaryota; kingdom Metazoa; phylum Arthropoda; class Insecta; order Hymenoptera; family Formicidae; genus Temnothorax; species Temnothorax nylanderi. Next base: position 95,822 of record NW_027249495.1, on the reverse strand, counting down.
ACGACGAGAATATTATATTTCTCGACGAGAGATTGACGAGAGTTCTGGTTGACATACTAGCCAATGACACTTCTTCTGAGCTGTCTGAGATGTGCTTGGAGCTCTTGCACGGCCAAGCGGAAGACGGTAAACTAATAAATTAATAATTAAAATTAGATTAATGTAAATTGTGCAAATTGAATTAGGGGATTACAGTGATTAAATATTTCAGTATAATTAGACTTAAGTAAATTCACAAAATTGGATTTAAGTATGCAATTTATTTAAATTAAAGAGCAACAGCTTTAATATCGTAATTTTACTCCTAGAAAATGCAAAACTATTGTTAGCTAAGTCAGGAGTGTGTGAATTGCTCCTGAAACTATTGGAGAAACATGGCCCCCAATGCAACGATGAGGAAACTCGGTCAATTCTTAAAGTTGCCTGTAACTTAATCGTTTTGATTTTAACTGGAGGTGAGTCCTAGGAAAAATTCAAATGCAAACTTTATCAGCTGTAACAAACATACAACTTTTTTCTTAGATGACAGCATGAATTTTCTCTACGACGATAGCAAGGGTCCTGTGTACAAGAAACTAGTAGAATGGCTGGAGAGCGTTGACGAAGACTTGCAGATCACCGCCGTTTTGGCAATGGGCAATGTCGCGCGGACCGACACACATTGCAAGCGCATGGTCGAGCAGGGCATTCATCGGAAGCTGTTAAAAATTCTTGAAAAAAACGGCACCAAATCAGGCGATATTAGATGCCAGCATGCCTTGCTCAGCGCTTTACGTAATCTCGTTATACCCGCGGACAACAAATCACCGATTCTTGCCGACGGTCTGATCGACGTTCTCTATCCAATGCTGGAGATTCCTACCTTCCCCGTCGTTTTCAAATTACTGGGAACGCTTAGGATAGTCATAGACGGTCAAAGTAAGAGGTCGTAAGCTTCTTTTGAGAATTAAAGCGATATTTAACTTGACTCAGAATGAGTAACGTAATAATTAAGGCTGAATTATTTGCTTCAGGGGAAGCCGCGATCTCTTTAGGACGAAGAGAGGACTTGATTAAGCGGGCAGTTGAGTGGTGCAGTACCGAAGATCATCCTGGTGTCCAAGGCGAAGCCAATCGATTAATCGCCTGGCTAATAAACAACAGCAGGTTCGTTCTCAAAGGCTTACTGGCAAAAGGCTTGGTTCCAAAACTTTATACATACTTTTTAGGGACAAGCAAATTGGTCTGTCAATTATCAAGTACGGTGCGGTGCAGCACCTAGTTGGCATGCTTCTAGCGCAACACGTGCTAATGCAAAACGAAGCGATTCTGGGTCTTACGATACTGACGAGAATCTGCCCGGCGGAATCCGAGGAGTTACTGATCAAAGCGGGCTTTGGACGTAACATGTGCGAGTTCTTCGCGCGCGAAAATCTCGAAGTGCACATCGTACTGAACGCGTTGTCGCTATTGGACAGTGTTCTACAATCAGGTATCTTAAAGATCCATCCTGAGAGAATGAGTATCATTACTCGATATTCGATCGACTGACAATTTTACGCGCCGTTTGTTTTAGACCGATTGAAGGAGCATCTGAAGAGCTGCGGATTGGCCAACGCGTGCAAGATCTTGCAACTGCACATAAATGAGAATTCCGCCACGGAACTGCAGGCCCGGGTTACCAATTTGCGAGCGGCGCTGGGCACCGCCTTGGGAACCAACTGCGACTAGAGACGACGACGACGATGACAATGACCAACTCGGAACCTTACGCGTTCATACGCGCTGCCATTCTCTTACCGTTGTATCTTCCATCTCATTCCAAAGAACCATACAGACTTCTTCAATGACCAAATCGTCCCAACTTGATCCACAGATTGCAAAACATATTTTATTTATCGAGAAATATATATATTCTATTGATGTACGTATTCTATCGATGCTGTTGCGATTGATTCTCCTGCTGAAAGATCTTCGCGAAAGCGTTTCGAGAATTAAGCGAGCAGTTGCTTCTGTATTTGCGAAGGACATACGTTCCTTCTACATTTTGTAATGTTTACATCATTTAAAAATATTGCTGATGCGATTGCTCGAGAACTATGCGTGCATGAGCACAAAAATAAGGATAACGTTGATCAAACTCCGATTAACTCAGTGATTAACTTACCAAGTGATACCTGTGTTATTTTATTAACAGAGAATTATCAATTTTTTGTTTTTGATATACTAAAAAGGAATTAGATCAGGGAGGATAAATAAGAAATTTTGTTTTAAGCGATTCTATCGGTATAGAATTAATTGCTGATAAAGTGATTACATTAATCAGAGTTTGGTCGCCACTTAGTGATTATCAAACGGCAGAAATGCTCGAAGCAAAATTTTTAATTAAGATAATTCGCTGCGTTAACAAAACAAGTAGATCGCTTGACAAGTTAACCGCCGTTTAAGCTAATCGGAGTTTAATCGAGGTCGTTCGGTATATAACAGGTGAACCCTGGCCGGCCTCGCGGCTCGCAAATCGCAATGCCATCTGGTACCGTCACGTGCCACAGTCCATGGCGCAGCGGTCGCGCGAGCTGCCACGTAATGTTGTGCGTGTGCCGTTCGTTCCTTCGTTCGTGAATCGCTGCTATTAATTTACATCCTGTGGTGCTGCGTGGAGGCGAACGGCAACGAGGGCGATGCGCGAGCCTGCGTCTATCCGTTTCTAACTTTCGGCGATTCACGTCATCACGAACATATGATCCATGATCACGAAGACTACGCAGGTAGGGGCGTTCGAGGGTACCAGCCTGTCTTCTGCATTTTAACCTTTCACACGCTGACAATGCGCTTTGGCTGTCCTAAACGTCAACCTGATCTATATATCTCTCCTCATAGATTATTAACACGGTAATCGCCCTGCAACGAGGTCCCAGGCGATGCTGGTCCTTTCGCACCGATCTGTCTAACTTTTGACAGTCTTTTGGAACCTCTTGCAGTCTCTATGATATCTTTAGCTGAGCCTGGGAGCTGTGCTACCTAGACCTATAATTTGCCAGAATTATATATGTTCTTGTTGTTGCCTGGGGCAATTTCACAATTAACTGAATTCTTTTTGTGTTGTTTGTTGAACTACAGTAGCAATTAAAATGGAAGCTAAGCATCTGATTGTTACCACGTCCTTATTATGTACCCTGTATCTCGAATATTAACATTGGTGGACTTTCTCCAGATAACCTAGAGTTAGATGTTTGATATATTTGATATATGTAGAAATTTATGTCTTTAAAAGCGTGTTATACTTTCCTAAATAAAAATAAATTTAATGTGTTTTGTTTCAGTGATTGTTAAAGTAACAAAATGTCACAGTCAAGCGGTTACCAGTATCCACTGTACGCAGAGTCCAACAATCCCTTGAAGAACGAACCACCTCCCATAGTAAATGGTCAAAATCCTGCATCTCAGCAGAATGGAATGCAGTCTTCTCAGTTCAATTTAACCGGCAAGTTTTTGCTAGGAGTGTACGGAGAATTTTTAATTCTAAAATAAAATATATCTATATTGTTACAATTTTGCTTTTATAAGAAGCTCCTTTATTAGGGCAATGACTCCTGAAGGCAGTGGCATTGCTCTTGCACATATATGATGTGGCAACACGTTTTACACGATAAGAATCAAATTAATATAATCAATCCTCTTATTCCTTTTTTATCCTTTCAATTTCTTACATTTCTAAAAATAAAACGAATAGTAGCTAACATAAGAAAATCATGTAAACTTTATATTTTGTGCTATAAAAAGGGGATAATAAATTTTTAAGTTTCTGTGACTTTTTAAAGTGCTAGAAGTCTTTAAATGTGAATCAGTGAATCAAATTTCAAAATTATTGAAGATAATGTGATCTTGTCTGAAAAGTGTACTGTTATAATTGTAACGATTAAAATGTGTTTTTAGGTACGTCGTCGTCGCAGTCGTCGCGTGACCCGTCCAGGGAGACCTCCAGAGATCCGTCACCAACTCAATATCTTCACAACCAATATCGGCCTCAGTTGCCACGACCGCCAATGCCACCAATAAACGGACCTCAAAACTCCAATATGTTACCTCCACCACCTAGAACGTCACAACCATATAGTCCTGCAAATCTATATAGTGCCCATAACCAGTATGTCGCTAGTACTCGTCAGAACATTGCAGTCAGTACACCTTCGACTGCTTTTGTGTCTCAACCTAGCCAAGAAATTCATCGACCCATGATTCCTTCGAATCAGATGCCTCCAGTAGCAAAAAATCTGACTCCAGTGTCCGCGCCATCAATGTTTGCGGATACTGTTAAACCAGAGCCGGCTAAAATGAACCAAAGTTATCAATGGGCGACTAATCCTCCACCTACCAACATTCCGCAGGGTACTATGGGCGTTCCTGGAATGTCCAGTAGCATCGATAAGACTAGTCAAGTCTCAACAGATCAAACTGCGGAGAGTCAGACGTCCTTTGCTAGAGTAAATAAGATCTTGACATACGATCAAGGGCATCCTACCCCTCCACCCGCATCCAACGCTAATCTACCTCCTTCGAACATTACTCAACATTTAAATCAAAACAGTTATGTACAGCAAGAACCAATGAGCTCCAGTACACAACCTCCAAGGACTCAGAACGTCCAAGCACAATCGACAATTAGTCCTTCCGAAAGCTTAAGTAGTTCACAACTCAGATATGGAACTCAACAGAATATATCCAATGCATCGTCAATGCCAAATTCTAGCACACAGAATTTATTCTATAGTGCACAAGGCCATAATATAGGTCCACGAAATCCTCAAGATTATAGCACTCAACCTTTGAAACCTCAAAATTTACTTACTGGTTATATGGATCCTACGGGACTGGGAAGTATTCCTCAAGGTCAGAATGTACATCAAAATTTAACTGGCCAGAGGAGATATCCGCAACAAGACACTGCCAATACCGCGATGCTACCGCCTTCAGGAGGTAATCAGTTACATGGTGTAAGATTACCTCCATCAGGAGTACCTCCTCTTCCGGGACAGCAAACGGTAATGGATGTAACGTTTGTGTAATAGAGTTAAATTTTATTTAATTAATCTTTTATATTTTCTTCAAAAAGTGACGTGGCGTTTTAATATTTCGATTTATGTTATTTTTAGTATGATCCTCGTTCGCAGTATCCTGGCCCGATGACAAATGTTCCATTAGACTCGTCAAATAGAAGGTATCCTAATATGTACCCTGACCAATTAAATCAATTAAATAATCAGATGAGCAATTTGAACGTCACACAAACTGGCTACAACAAATTATGGGTATTTATTTTTCTTGAAATAGTATATATAATTATATATGCAATTTAAATATGTTACTTTCTTCAATATGTAAATTAATAACATTCTTTATAGGGGGTGGAGTCGATAGACCTCTTACAGTGCCGAAATATACTGCCGCCTGAAAAAGTCGAACCACCAAAGATCAAGTTACATCAGGAAATGTTAGATGCCGTAAATTGTAATCCTGAGTGAGTTTTTTTTCTTACTCCTTTTTTTTATTTAAGATGCGAAGATTAACATCTCTATTACACGAGAATCGACGTATCCAAAATACCAACGCGAATCAAAGATTTGAACAATTTAGAGAACTCTTATTACTAAAACTATTTCATTACATAGAAGTGTCTCACGAAATATGTGGAATAATTACAGGATATTCAGGTGTACATTAACAAAAGTCCCAGAATCAAATTCGCTTCTGCAGAAATCAAGATTGCCATTCGGCGTATTAATACATCCTTTTAAGGATCTAAACGTGAGTGATATACACATAAATAAATTTTTATAATTTTTAATATACAGACATAGAAGAACATGTTGCTGCTATTTCATTTTTTAGAATACCATCTGGAAATAAATTTTAATAAAGTTTTTAATATTTGTCGTAACAGCATTTAGCAGTGATTCAGTGCAATACGATCGTGCGTTGTCGAGCTTGCCGAACATATATCAACCCGTTTGTATATTTCGTCGATTCGAGGAGATGGAAGTGCAACCTCTGTTTCAGATTGAACGAACGTAATGAACATGCTGAATTTTTTCATATCCTATTGCTTAATATTACATGACAAGAGTTAGATATATATTTACGCTTTGTTGCATAGTTCCTGAAGAATTTCATTTCGATCCTGTGACGAAATCTTACGGCGATCCATCGCGACGGCCAGAAGTCAGAACCGGAACGATAGAGTTTATTGCACCAAGCGAATATATGGTTAATAATTTTTTTCTAATTACTGCTTAATATATTGCGCTAAGTAATCGATAAGCTATAAAATCAGGTGGTATAATCACCTATTAATAATTACAAATTGTATGTTTGCGTAAAAAATGAGATACTTGTTTGTAATACCCCAAGAGATTTAGTTTTGATAAATACTGAATGAATTATAGGTCCGTCCACCTCAGCCGGCTGTCTATCTCTTTGTCATGGATGTTTCTCGTCTTGCGGTGGAAAGCGGCTATCTGCAGATCGTTTGTAACATTATTACCGAAGAGCTGTCGCGTCTCCCCGGCGACAGCCGCACTCAAATCGGTTTTCTCGCCGTTGATTCTGCTCTGCACTTCTTCAGCATGCCCGATAACGTCTCGCAGCCACACGAAATGATCATGCTGGATATCGACGACGTGTTTCTGCCGTGTCCAGAAAACCTAATTGTAAATCTAAAGGAACGTGAAGAGCTGATCCGCGACCTTCTTGCTCAGCTTCCCGTCAAGTTTTGCGGCACTCATGATACTAACAGCGCCCTCGGTGCCGGTCTTCAAGCTGCTCTCAAACTCCTTTCCGCTACCGGAGGGCGTGTCACTGTTTTTCAAACGTGCCTGCCTAATATCGGTCCAGGGGCATTGCAGCCGAGAGAAGATCCTAATACCAGAGTGAATAAAGATGTGCCACATCTCAATCCTGCAACGGACTTCTATAAAAGAATTGCTCTGGATTGCAGTGGACAACAAATCGCGATTGATCTGTTCTTATTGAACAGTCAATACAGCGATTTGGCAACTTTATGTAAGTGAATCTATCTTGATTGAATATAGTTGTTTAAAAAATGATAATTTTGTGCTAAAACTGTAATTTTGCGAGAGATTAATTTTTATAATTTATAATTTTTTTGGTATACGTAGTTATATACAGTCTTTTTTCCAAAATATTGATAAACACTCTTGTAACGTTCAATCTTTTATTTATTCGCAGCATGCGTGTCAAAATTTACGGGTGGCTGCATTTACCATCTTCCACTGTTTCGAGCATCCAAGTTACAGAATATTGAAACTTTGGAAAGATTACTACGCCGTTATTTAGCGAGAAAGATTGGTTTTGAGGCGGTGATGCGACTTCGCTGTACCCGCGGTCTCAGCATTCACGCTTTCCATGGCAGCTTCTTCGTTCGATCGACCGATCTGCTCTGCTTGCCAAATATTAATCCGGACGCTGGTTTCGGCATGCAAATCTCTATCGACGAAAATCTGTCCGATACACAGAGCGTATGCTTCCAAGCATCTCTTCTGTACACTTCAAGCAAAGGTAATTATTTCTGTCTTTTTTAGAGTTTCTTCACGTATTTCATATCTTCTATATTTCTATTTAAAGGTGAGCGAAGAATCAGAGTACACACTCTGTGCCTGCCAGTCGTGGCAAGTCTATCGGATGTTATGTATTCTGCAGATCAACAATGCATAGTCGGCTTATTATCAAAAATGGGTAAGTTAAACCTGCGGACTATAAATCCTTATGTACCGCAACGTAAAAGTTTAACAATTAATTATTTGTGTTAATCATAATTAAATGAAATAAAGAGACATTTATTTAAATATCTTCAGCTGTCGATCGATCACTTCAATCATCTTTGTCGGACGCTAGAGATGCATTAATAAACGTCGCTATCGACATCTTATCCGCATACAAACTGGCGCAATCTTCCAGCGGCGGAGGACTTATTGCTCCAGGAAGTTTAAAACTGTTGCCGTTATACATTATCGCACTGTTGAAGAGCGTAAGTTATCAATTTTCAACTATCAAATTAACAAACATCTCACACTTAATTATATTGTACATGCTGTCATTAATATTTTGTATTGAACTTGCAGGTAGCGTTCAGATCTGGCACGAACACGCGTTTGGATGATCGCATATTCGCTATGTTCCAACTGAAAACATTGCCGTTGGCACAGCTGATGCAGGTGGTTTATCCCGATTTGTATCCTGTTCACGTGCTCGACGATCATAACGCGAAGGACATTGACGGCAAAGTGTGTCCACAGCCGCCTCGGCTTAATTTATCTGCCGAGAAACTCGACAGCCGAGGAGTCTTTCTTATGGATGCTGGCGACAGAATCTTCATTTATGTTGGCAAGAACGTCAATCCAGTTTTCTGTTCTAACGTGTTTGGCACTTCGGGGTTCGCGTCTATTCCAGAAGAAATGGTAAGAATATTACTTTTCTCGACTACGTATTCCTAGCCAAAAATCGGCACGCTTACATGTTATAATGTTTAATCCACTGATAAGAATGTAATCTTCTAATCTGTATTGTGATCTAATCTGTGTAATTTGTGTTGCAGTACGAATTACCAGAATTGGACACAGTAGAAAGCGAACGGTTACGAAACTTTGTGTTTAGCCTACAAGAGGAGAAACCATACTACGTAGCTGTACAAGTTGTCAGGTAAGCGAATCGTTTCTGATTAATGAAAATAAATATGTACGTTATCACAAGTTTTAATAGAATTCGTAGAATCATCTCGCGGTGCGCGTATCTGATATCCTACAACGTGATTCATTTTACATGGGAAAAATTATCTTTCAGGGACGATAGCCACTTTAGGACGTTGTTCATCGAGCGATTGATAGAAGATCGATTTGAATCTGCTCTTAGTTACTACGAATTTTTGCAGCATCTCAAGACACAGGTGAAGGAGTGACGAAGTTAAGGAATTCTCGTATGTGAGACCAACTCCTGTGGGAGGTGTTAATCATCGGTTTATGGAACTATTATAAAACAATCGCGCAGTTGAAAAATTGCGCAATCTGTTATAATTCATTAATCGATCATGGGTCATTCGGGATATTTTGGGACATGTCACGTGATTCAAGATCTACTACTTATATGCCATCTACTTATGCAGCAGTGACAGCCTTATCGAAAGACACTGACGCATTTAAACATGATAGATTGTAATTATTAATATTATTATTAATTATTTACCATCGGTAGCCTCAACATATGGACTTGCGTTCTCGTTGCGCGTATCCACTTGGGTTAAGCAATTTCTTTTCGTCCAGTAAATATCTAATTTTTTACGATTTTGTGTTATACCTATGACAATTTTAATCTACGAGATTTATTTGTTCAGTAGGAAAATCTTTTTCACAATAGCGGTAATTCGTTAAATAGCATCAGCATGATGGCCACAGTCGTTTTCCTCTATCCTACAATTGTTGGAATCGAGCGTTTCATTTATTCTAAGATTTTCCTCTCTTAATCTAGTGGCACATATGAGTGGAAATGCCATTGCCCGCTGCCTTTCTCTCGCTTTCTTATCTTTTCATGATTACGTGGTAAATATAAGTAGTGAGAGAGCGACGCAAGAAGAGAGAGAAAATCTTAGTTTAGAGGAAAACAGATTTAAAATAGAGGAAACAGACTATTTTTGATGATGTTTGTATAGAGTATTTCTTTTTTTTTGTAACTACGTTTTCCTATTCCGCATTCTTTTAATCTCTGTATCGAAGTATCGGTATTGTCGCAATACGCAAGTGTTCTTACCTTAAAAAAGAAATACCATCTTCAAAAATATCCTGAAAAATATTAGTTACAAATAATTATATGCAATAGAAAGGAAATTAAATAAGTGCAATTTTGCATTTTCAGTATAAATAATAATAAATGAAGATGCTTGCAGATTGTGGGTGTCGCCAAACAAAGATGTTTCACGGTGATAAGCAATGCGCTCTTGTAATTTAATCACCTGCAGGCAATAAAATACAAACAGGAAGGGGGTAGTAGAAAAACTCATGAAAAATTATATTATCAGTCGCTATGTCATTCCTTAAACGGTGACATGTTGTTAATTCGCATTGTAAAATTGGACTTTGTGATGAGCGAAGTCGTAACGCCAATTTCTCGAACGGTCGACGAACATTGCAATTAAAATATTGTTGCAATTGAATTAATTAAATAACTAATTGTAAAAAAAATATATAGGGGGAAAGACGGAGAACGATTTCCGCGCCAATGTAAAATACGAATCGATCGTCGGGGCGGGCAAAAACTCGCCTATAAAGTACTCTATAACAAAATAAATAATGATGAACAATAGCACTGGCAAGTGTTATATAAGAAATAAACAAATGAATATTGTAAAATAATCGTACTACTCGTACTTTGTCATGCTGCCAAACGGGAGTCTCCGGCGTTATTCTTTTCTCACCATTTTACGATCCGCCGAAGGCAAAAACAGCGTGTGACGATTTAGTCTATTATTTAATAATTATATATATACATACATAATATATATATATATATAATTATACGGGAAATAATTGTACATTTGTTGTTACATCCTTTAATGATCCTCTATACCCGTGTATATCATTCGATTTTTATAAACTATCAACTGTATATTACAAGAATGCCTCGATCTTTAGTCCGCTATCCACTAGCTTCGGATTAACAAAGTCGAAGTTTCCCCGAAACTTTTATCCTAAAACAAGATCATTGTTTCATTTTGATCTTATATATGTATGGGACATCCATGTATATAGACAGAAAGTATTAGGTATTATAATAGATGCAAATCTGTGTCGTAGATAACATGGGATGTATCGTAACTACCCCTACTCTAGTTCGGCGATATCGGCGTCGGCGTCGGCGTCGGCGTCGGCGTTGTCGTCGTCATCGTCGGCGTCGACGTCGACGTTGGAGGCGACGGCGTCGGCGCTGGGCGTTCGGCGCTCCGGAGGCGTCGGCCGCTTGACTGCGTTATCAGTAGTGGTGCCGTCGTCCGCGCGAGCAGGTGAAGGCCTTCGTCACAATAGCTGCTCGACGACCTGGTAAGCCTTGTTTTGACTGGATCCCCTCCCTTTTTTTTTTTTTTTTGCGAGCCCCGCATCGACCGGGCGGACGACGCGAGATCCGCACCGCGATTTTTCCATCCCTTCTCCGTGGCATCCTCCGCGGGTGGCGGCAGCCTCTCGTTGACGGTCGATCGTGGGCTGATAAAACGTAGAATGGAATTTTCGCCGAGATTCAAATAGAACGCCAGTGGTAGGGGAAAGCGGAAAGCAGCGGAAAGGGAGGAAGAATAGATTTCGGGGGGGGGGGGGAAGGAGCGTGACGTCTTATGTTTAATAAATTTATATTTCGGGAAACGGCGTTCGTATTTCCCGATTTAACGATGCATCTTGCCGATAATCAACGAGACGGCTCGATTTATCAGCTAAAATCCGAGTGATGTGTCTTCAGATATACGATCCCCGTCTAAGTACATAGCAGACGCAAATTAATTCGGCGAAAGATGGAGGCAATTATCGCGCACGCGAGGGTGTCCAAATAATGAGAGAGATGCGGAATATTCGAAAATTATTAAATAGCTTAAATATTATTTGCCTACGTCGAATTTACGTGCCCCTTTTCAAATTCTTTTCTGCATTTCGAATGATTTGTCGGTCGACGAATTGAAATTTACATCTCTTTTCAAAAAGAAAACTATTATAATTGCAAATGGCATTTGCCGAGGAAAATTCTATACCACGGTTCAGATATTCTGCAGGGTAAAACTTTGTAAACAAATACGGGATGTGGTTCGCGAGCGTTGGCGGAAGGTTAATTGGTCAGCTCCGGTTAGGACTATGTTTAGCGACAATCCTCTAGGAGATGGTGCTCTTCTATTTTTATCGCCTTGTCGTTTCCTTCCGCGGATATTCTCCTCTCTATTTCAGGTAATAACGGTATGACATCCCCACGGTCGTTTTCGGTTCGATTAGCACCCCTGCGCAACCCCCGGTTTCGCACAGTATCTCGTGGGGTACCGAGATCCTTTCCGAAACCTTCGCAATTAATTCCGTCGACTCGCGCGCGGTCCAGGGCGTCCGGAATAATAGACGGTTTCTCTCTCTTTCTCTTTCGGCAAGCCGTTTCGCACGGTTGACCTAATGACGACGCGATAATTGCACTCGACATACTCGGCGGCGTGAAGCATGTTTGCCGTGTCCATCGAGTGCCCGGGACGACGGCAAACATTTGCCGAACGTACGGCACGGTCCACCCGCTTTCACGCCGTTCTCTCCTGGAGATCCAAATTGCACCTACGAAATAAAATCGCGCCTGAATTACGCGCCTCAACATCATCTTCACAAACCGGCATTCACCCTCACGACGTACAATATGCGTTCAACCTTTCCGGCGGACGTCGGGGTGGGAATCCATTTCGCACGCTGCGATCTCTCCCTCTTTCTCTCCCGTCCTTGCCTGGTTAATGGTTATCTCGGCGCGTCGGATTTCTGTAATTATTAATGATCTCTATATTAATTAGGGTAAGGCGGGGCTGTTTGAGTCGGTTAAAGAAAAAAAATCGGATGAAACATGTTCAAGAGATATAGAGGAGCTTTTTTTAGTCACGGGCTTTTTTTAGCTTTTTGGCTTTTTGTCTTGAAAATTTGGTATCCGATTTTCTTCCTTTAACCGACTCAAATAGCCCCTCCTCACCCTATCGAGGATATTTCTGGATTCAATTAGCTCTCGGTCTCGCGACTCGAGACTCGAGACGCCGCGTCGCGTCGCGGTCCTCGATTTCGAGACGCGCGCCCGCGTGCTCCCATTTTGCTGGCACACTGTTGCTTCGTGCTCTTATCTCGCGACTGAATTCTATTCTCAATTCCCGAGCGTTTCGACGGGTTTCCGACGCGACTCCTCGAGGTATTGAGAGCCCGCCCCTGGAAAAACAATAGCGACCGCGCGCCGCGGGCGGCGGGTTCCGCGTTCCGCCACGTGTTGGGGCGGGTCAAAAGTTCACCGCCGAGCTCCGAGCTCTCGCGCGACAGCGTCTCCTACGCGCGCATCTACGCGCGCATCTGCTCGACGTATTACGTCTCAAAATGTATATAAACACATAAATTTTCGGACCGTCGGTCGACGAGCAGCCTCTCGCGAACGCGTGGAGCGCGTTGGGTCGAGGAAAAGGGGGTAAGAGAGAGAGAGAGAGAGAGAGAGAGAGAGATCGATACGCATCGAGCGAAACGCTCCGTGCGTAAAAAGCGCGCGCGGGCACGCGCGGCCCGAATTCGACGGCAGGAAAACGCCCGATCGATTCCGGGCGATTCGTCGTCTCTCGCTCGCGCGCTCGCGCGCGAAAGTCGCCGGAGCTCTCCAGCCACCCCGCCGTGCGCGACGGTGGTGGTGGCACGTCGCGGCCCCCTCCCCCCCCCCTCCCTCGAAACCCCTCGTCCCTCACTCTCTTTCTCCTCGCGCGCGCGACGGTGCGCGAGGAGGATTTAGCGACCCCCGACCCCCGACCACGGTCCCGCGACATACGCGATGGAATTCAACCCCCACGGTGAAATCCGCGTTTCCGTTTTCCTTTTGCAGAGGGTCCTCACCCCCCGGCGTAAAATGGGAACGTAAGAGGGCGGCATAACAGGGCCTTGAACACCTCCACCCTCAAGCCCGCCAACTTCACAACCATCACCCTCCCCCGCCGCCCACCCGCGGCTGAGCGGGCAACGACCAATGAGCACGCTCGGGACAAGTACAAACTGACTGAGCAGTGGGGGAGGCGGGAGGAGGAGGAGGAGAAGGATATCGCGATCGAGATCGTGATAGATCGATCTATGTCGCTTGGGCGATCGATGGAATGAACGGAGTCGCAGGCGCGCGTAGGCGCCGCCTAACCGTCGCGATTCACGGATCGATGTAACGCTCGCTGCGTTCCGCAGGCGAAGACAATCGTAGTTGTTTAGGTAGCCACCGAATTAAGACATAAGTAAGATACATAGATATATATACATGTAAGAGCATATATATATATATATATATACACAGATTATATATACATCCAAAAGTATTGATCAAAAAAGAAAGAATCACAATCTCTATATCATTTGTTGAGCGTCGATCATTGTATATTATATATATTGACCTACTACTGATCGCCGGATCGATCAAGTATATATATATATCGAGTAACACGAGTACCTTGAGCGGGCAATAACCGAAGGATCGGAGAACGCAAGTGGGATCAAAAAGATTCGACGATTATACCTATATTGAACTCGAGATAGACGCCGGAGGTCCGGAGAGATTCGAGAGATCTCGGGAGATTTAATATCCTAACGATATTGTGGAAGGTCCACGCGAGTCCGAGGGAGGCTGCACGAGATCCCACACGTACGACGACGAGGCGGCAATCGGGTGAGCTTTGTAATCGAAACGTCCGAGAGAAGACAGATTTTATGAATTTAAGGATATAGATTCTCTACAGGGAATGAAATAAATTTGAAGAGAGAAATATATATATATATATTATATATGTAGTAGTGTTCTTAAGAAGAATTCAAGTTTCTAAGGAGACCAGTTGGCGATATCGAGCGATATAAACGTTGCGAGAAAGATATTTCGAAGGTGGAATGACGCCTCAGCTTTGGAAACCAAAGGATCCCGCGATGGTCGTCGCCTAAAAACGCCGTTGCGAGCTCGCGAAATCCCGCAAGGATGAATCTCGAGGTGGAGTTGATCGCGGGGGTCATCAAAGGCGGCCCGCCCCCCGCTCATCTGCCGGCGCCGAGGCTCATCAAGATATTCATCGCCGGCGAGAGGGATGGTAAGTCGGATTGCGTCTCGGGATTTCCGCGAATCTCGAGGGACGGAAAGCTTTAGCTTCGATGAACGGGATAAACGTGCGTCTTGCTGAACGTTCGCAATTCTCTTCGGCCTCGATAGGATCTATAGCTGATTGCCCGTGTATATATCTCGTTATATTCCGTATAATAAGCGGAATTCAATCTCGGTAACGTCACGCGCACGTGAGGCAACACGTAGGCGTAGAGAAATTGCGAATAAATAGATAGAGTAGAGAGAGAGAGATAGAGAGAGTTTCTATTAACGCGGAATTAAATTCGGCAATTTTGCCGGCTAGACTTCCCGGAGGAGCGCAAACAGCTGCTGGAGGTGGTCGGGCCGGAGCTGCAATCAATTTACGACGATATGGGAATCGAGGTCAGTGCAAAGCAATTTACATTTACTTTGACGTTCAAATCCGCTGGCCAATATCAAGCTCGCGGGGATTATGCCGCTTCGCCCTGTCGCAGGTGCTCCTGGTGGACATGCAGTACGGGTCCGGCGACGACCCGGACGTCGATCCGCACCTGGCGGAATACTTCCTGGAGGAGATAAGCGGGTCCCACCGACACTCCAGGGGATGCTTCCTCCTGGTAAGGAAACGCTACGACGTTACGGCGTTATCGATCGGCGCTACATTTATCTTTCATTGTCGCGTGGAATTAAGAATTAGTATATGCGACGGTCTGGCATGCGTGTCTCGCTATAAGTATTCCACCGGGGGTGCTCTGACCACCAACGATTATGCATTATACCGCCCGTATCGCGCTCTCGACGCGCTCGCGCTTCATTTCGCGCCGCGTATTTCCTCTCGCCATTCTCGGTCGCGTCGAGCATCGCTCTCTTTTCTTACCCTTCTTCTACACACTTCCGGTATTACGCTCGAGATGCAGAGAAGTGACTCGTTTCTCCATTTGTTATCCTTTTCAGCTGTTGACGGGAACAAATTATACCGTAGGGTGGGTACCAACGGAATTGAAAGAGGCTACCTACCGAACGCTTCTCGCGCACTGCGCTCTTCTTAAAGATCATTACGAGCACAATGGGCACTCTTATGTTTTGAATGCAAATAGGTAACGCTGATGTTTAGAAATCTCTCCTCCTACTTTCCCCCTTTTCCTCACCGTATCGCCGTTTTTCTTGAGTCATCATAAGTTGCGTGTGAATAGCGTGCAGACCGCTCAGCGGGAATGGCAAATTGATCAAGAGCTGAATCTGCGCCTGCTGCTAAGGACCGCCGCGGAACGCGCGATCGCGGAGCAGCCGGAGAACCAGGATTTGAAATACGTCCTGAAGAGTACGGCGGAACGACAGCTGGACTACGGCCTAAGTGAGTAGCGGAGTTATTTGCCGATAATCTCTGAGATATTAGAATTGTCCGCGAACGAGGCGATTCTAAGCCGCTGATATTCCGGCATATTATTCCGTGTATATATATGTACATATATTGTGGACACGTCATATTTTTTGCGAGATCGTAAATAAGTAACCGAACACGCCGATCGGGATCGACCGCCACTCTGACGCCTGTCAATATTTGATCAACTCTCGTGCGACGGCACGCCGGTGGCATGTCATATTTCACGACTGAAATTGTGGACTTATCGAGCTTTCTCCTCCAAAAATAGAAGATCCTGACCTTCTAGGTCAAGTATCGTGTGCCGTTTAAATTATTCTCCGTCAAACGTTCGCGACGACTGTTCGCGAAGGAGAGCTCGCACACCCATTGCGTTTCACGTTATAAGAGGCTTTTACGTGGAAGCTTGGAAATTGAAGCCGCTTTGTGCCACGTCTAATGTCGCAGTAATTCGTTTTCCAGCCAGAAAATTTAATTGGTGCTCGAGCTATTTTTAGTCGTCCCGCTGATTAAGAATTTATTACCAATCTTTCAACATATAGCGATTAAAATCTCGATACGAGAAATTATTTATCTCTGAATTCCCTTAGATGCAATAAAAGGATTTTAAAATGGGCTTTAAAGACTTTTTATGTATTTATCGCTAGCCAAATATATAGATTATACATGTGGATATATTAGATTATAGATATAAGTGCAGTGCGGCACGTACAGAGAAGCGCTAATAATTCATCGGTATAATCGTTGGAACGTTCTTATCAGATCTAGATCAGCAGGGCTTGGGAATAATGGCCGTGATTCGCGAGTGGACGAACGACGATGCATCAAGGTGTACGGCGGCCGAGGGGCTCAAGTCCCGTATCCAGGCTACCTTACCCCATGAAAATGTTCTGAGTTTTAACGTGGAGCACCGTAACGGCGGTATCGATGCCGACTATGACGCTCACGACGAATATCTTGGAAAGTTTCGGGACTTGATATTGGACAGGCTTCAGCAACTGGTAAACGCGTCCGTCGAGGCTGATCCGGAAATTAAAAGTCGCAAGAAAATGGTTCAGGAGGTCTACGCTGAGAGTATGTCGCATTTCGCTCTTCTTCGAGAATTACCGTTGGCCGACGAGGGCGACGAGGCCGTGGAGCGAGTTAAACAACTTATCCTTGCAGGTTTCTTGCATTCTTTACATATACAGGATGGTACAACAGCGTAAGAATATGTTACACAATTGAATCGTGTGTAAATCTTCAGGCAAGGAGCAGAAGCACGGGCCGATTCTAATCTACGGACCCAAATCCTCTGGAAAATCCTCTATCCTTGCACGCGTCTACCGAGATTCGCCGGACTGGCTTTCGACGCCGACGCTTCGTGTCGTCCGACTGTGCACTTCGACACCTCGATCCGCCTATAGCCTGGAGCTCCTCCGCATCCTCTGCCAGCACGTCGGCTTTCTTTGCGGCGATAACGACGGTAATCTACCGCGAGATGCCTCCTTCGACCCACTCTACCTCAACAATTGGTTCAGTCTCATTATACGCCGCTTAGAGGAACATCCCCTTTCGGACCAATTAATTATTCTTCTCGACGATCTTCATCGTTTTCATCCGCTCGAGTGTGATATCGTCGCCGCCCTGTCTTGGCTACCGTTCACTCTTCCTCCTGGTGTTCACTTTGTCGTCACTTCCGCGTTCCCGCCCGAGAAAATGCGCCTCACGCCAATTCAAAAGGATCATCTACGTAGCCCCGACATTCTCGTTGATCTCTCTGGACGTATGTGCGCGACGTCAGGCGTCGACGTGGTTTTTGAGCGTTTGGAGGAGCTCGTCGGACTCGATGCAGCTAATCGGATTGCCTCGATTCTCGCTTGCACCGAGTACGGCTTGTCGGAGACAGAAATACTCGAATTAATTATGCCTACCGGAGGAGAGGGACCTTTGCTCTTGAAGGAGAGTCAATTTAACTTTGCGACCTGGTGCTTAGTCAGGAGGACGTTTGCACCGTGGCTCAAAGTAAGTAGATTATAGGATCGATATGGATAGTCGCTTTAACACCACATTTATCCTACATTTTCGTATTATTAAATTATTATTTTACAAAATATTATTTCAGGTACGAGTGATGAGCGGTCGATTAATGTTTTCCTGGCGCGGCCAATGTCGCGAAGTCGCACTCAGAAAGTATCTCTCCAATCAAGACGTTTCTCGCGGTTACCACGCGGAGTTGGCCGGACTCTTCTTCTCCGAAGACGCCGACGATAATTCTGACAAATCACCGAAGAATCCAGCTTCTTCGCCTCCCATCAAGGAAACGCCGTTTCAAAGTGCGCCGCAAACGCAGGATATCACGTACACACTTCGACACGTCGAAGAAGCGTGGTTACATCTTCTGCGGGCTTCCGACGTTGACAAGCTGAAGAAACTCGCCGTCTGCGCGTTCGACTTTCTTCTTGCGAGTGCCCAGACGATCTCCGTGAGCTATCTACGATGCGTCCTCGAACATGCCAGACGATATCTCCTCGAGCGCGACTTGGAGCTCGTGTATTATGCCGTGAGAAAATCCAGCGATGTCCTTACCAGAGATCCTCTTCAGCTCGCTGCGCAGCTCATCTGCTGGTTAAGGCCGGTCGCCGAGGACGGCGGTGACCTCGTAAGTCTTTTTTATTTTTTTACTTTAATAAGGAGATTATTGGAGACTATTATTAAATTGGAAAGGCTTACTCGGTCTCTCTTTATCAAGGTCAGTAGAATGGTCATGGCGGCTATGGCTTGGTGCGACGGTTACACCGCGCCTTTGCTCGTGCCCTTGAACGGATGGCTACAACCGCCTCTGCCACTGCAGATCCGGGCGATTACATGTCCTCAGGGAGTTAAATTGATCGAAGCGGCACCGTCTGGCCAGCATGTGGTCGTCGTGCCACCGCAGGGGGATGCTCAGCTATGGCACGTGATGTCCGGTCAGCTTGTTCATACATTCAAAGGTAAAGAGAAAAGTATAGTTATAATCAAATTGCATTATAACAATATTATTTCCTTCTCTATTCCGGATTTCCCAAGTATGTTTTCATTAATGATCATAAATAATTTTTTTCTCGTACCAGGACACTCCAGTCCAATCTCGTGTTTAGCCGTCACCCATCAATCGCAGTATCTTCTGACCGGCTCCGAGGACACCTCCATTATCGTCTGGGACATGAAGGATCTCGTTATGAAACGCCGAATTTGCGAGCATATCGCACCGATCCTCACTTTAACTACGGCGCTAAACAACTCCGTTATCGTGAGCGGTGGTGAAGATTCCAGAATTATCGCTACGAGCCTGCTCACTGGCGAAGTCCTGATGAAGGTTGACCATCATCGAGGTCCCGTCACCACTATTCGAGTCGATTCCGCTGGAGAAGTCTTGGTTTCTGGTTCAGTCGACGGGACTGTGTGTCTTTGGTCTTTGGAAAGCTTTAGTCTTCTCAACAGTATTGCTCTACCTTCTCCGGTGGTCATGATAGATGTGTCTGCAGATTCAGTCTTTCTTCTAGCCGCTTGCGAAGATCAGAAGCTCTATCTAAGATCCTTGGCAACAGGCACGGAGATCCACACGCTTAGGGGGCATCAAGGACCAGTTAAGAGTCTCTGTCTGGCGAAAGATTGTAGAAGAGCTATCGCTGGCGGTGTCGAAGGCAGAGTATCCGTATTTGATATGCATAGTGGAAAATTGATCAGGACTCTGCCCGCTAATCCATCGGCAAACGTTACTTCGGTTAAGGTAATTAAACGCAAAATCGCGGTATTTTCAACATTAATTTTTTCTCTTTAAATTTCAATACGTCTTTTTTGTTATCTCTATTTAAATCGCGCTATTTCTATTTTTATTTTTTGCAGGTGACTGAGAAAGATGATTTTCTGATAACTGGCGGAGGAGGTCGCGTGACATACTGGAGCTTTCGCGGTGAAGAACCACCGCCGAAACCGCAGAAACCCGGGAAACAGGATACTCTGCAACCCCATACCGCACCGATATCCTGCTTGGATATCTCCAGGGATGGCGCTATGGCGGTCACCGGTGGTGTCGATTCTTTAGTCAATTTATGGCAGCTCAACACTCACGAATTGTTATCCACCCTGGAAGGGCATATCGCCAGCATCACTTGCATTGCATTTTCCGCGTCAGGACTCTTTGTCGCATCTGGTACATGCTCTTATAAAATATTCTTTTTTCTGCGAATCGACCTATTCGCTGTTAACGTATTTGGATTAAGTGCGTAAATTCTTTAGGATCCGAGGACAAGACAGTACGCGTGTGGGGTTTAACTCTGGGACTTGTCGTGGCTACATTCAGGCACCAGGCGCCGGTAACTGCTGTTACCGCTATGCTGGATGGAAGAAGAGTGGTCAGTTCAGACCGTGCTGGCTCTATCAGGGTCTGGGCAGCAGACAGTGGTACGCTAATTCAGTCTGTTTGCGGACCTGGACGATGTTTCGCTGTTGCGTCCGACATGAGGTGAGGAAACAAGATTTGTAGCAAATTGTACGAACTATTCTGTACCAAATATTCTTTATCGGGCTCTCCCATTCACTCTTCGCACTTCTATATATCTTCAAATTTTGATCACTATTTCAAGACCCATATTCGTACTAACGCCTCCCAGCTCAACAAATCCATCACTCCAGATACGCGGTATGCGGATCTGGCGATAACCAGGTGCGCATAATCAGTCTGGGCGCCGGGCCCGAGGAGAAGCATCAGGTGTCACACTCGCAGGACATCACGTGTCTGGTAGCAACGCCGGATTCCCAGTACCTGATCACCGGCTCCCGCGATATGAGCCTGAAAGTATGGCAACTGGCCGGCGGTAAACTGTCCCAAGTATTGGTCGGTCACACCGACCATGTGACTTGCGTAGCAGTCGCAGTGGTCGACAAGTCTATAGTGGTTTCCGGATCCAGGGACGCCAATTTGATCGTCTGGGATATCAACACCGGTGCCGACTTGCATACTCTCGTGGGCCATCTAGGCTACGTGACCTGCGTGCGTCTCTCCGGCGACGGAACTCTGGCTGCTTCCGGAAGCGAGGACAAGAGCCTAATCGTCTGGGATACCAAAAAGGGCACTCCGCTCAGTTCCATCATGCTACACGTACCGGTTTTGGGAGTTGAAATGTCTACCGATTGCTCCAGGATGGCAGTACATTTATTGGAGCACAAGTGTATGCCTATTCTATGCTTGCACAATACTCCCGCGCAATACGTCAAATTGCCGCAATACGTGGCGCCGCGAGACCTGAGACCACCAGGACCAAAGCGACCCGCCAAGAGGTTGTTGAAGAAAGAGGTGTCTTTAGATACTTATACCTGGCAGCGAAAATACGGACATCTTACATCAGGTTATCCTTTTTTATATAATTCTAATTATTGGAAATCGTAATCGATCTTTTAAGCCTGTTTTTGTAAGATATAAATAAGGATTTAGCTTAACATTCCTTGCATTTATCTTCAGGTATCGTAGTCTCAAGTATCGAGGAACGATTGAAACGTCGTTTTAGCGTGAGCGCGTCGATGGAAGAGATCAGTAAAGCAGGGATCAGTTTAGCCGGTTCTCAACCTGGCCTAGGTCCTGAGCAGGCCGCTTTAGCACAATCTCAACATTTTGATCAATTGGAGGCACTTTGGAACAAACAATCGCCGCCGCCGAGACCACGTGGCCTAGTCCGGACGTTAACGAAACAAAGCTCGCTTCAGGCTACCCGAATATCCGACTCTGAAGAAGAAGGTAAGCGCATACGATATTATCTTTTATTATCTAGTTTGCTCAAGCAAATGCTTATTTTTCATAATAAAGCGTACAAGGTAAAGTTTACAGTGGGATATTATATTGCAGATATACCGGATTAAATGGCAGAATATTTTCTATCGACAACTTTCGATTGATTGTCGAATATATTTAAGTTACAAAAATGTCCTTCCGTGTCATTCGATGCAATAAATAAAGATATACCAGAGATAATAGACTAGAAGAAAATGCATAATTAGTTTCATTATTTTTGCAGTTCCATAGTTTACCTATAATACCTATATACTTTATTTCGTTATATTATTTATTGTCCGCGCGCGCGTTATTAAAATTTACAATATTTTATACAATATCAAGATCAGTTATGTAAAGCTATACATAAACAATAATTATTTATTCTGTCCGCTTTTTAATTACGTGTGTGCAGTTTGGTAATATTTCATAACAATTTTCCACGCTTTCGGTGCCATGAAACCTTCGGGAGGATCTTCGCCATTTTTTGCCAAATCTAATTAACATGGACATAATATTTTTATAAATCTTGTAGAAATACAAAAGATAAATAATTTTATATTATTCGAACTAACGGATAAGAAAAATGAAAACAGAATAGAAACTTACTGCGCATTTTGGTACCGGAAATGAAAATAAAATCTTGTTGTCGTTCGGCTTCGAAGAAAGACATTTTCTTCGCTTTGATGTCGTAAGCAGCTACTCTAAAAGGAATAATTTCGAGATCCTGCAAACCTGGCGCCAGTGAAAGGACGCGCGCGCCGTGAGCAGCATCGTAGAGATTGCCGTCTGCCGTGGCGGATTTATCAGGATGAGGGACGCCGGCAGGATCTCGTCCGACAATATAGAAATTTGCTCCTGCGATCATACGAGCTTTGGCATGCCATTGTACCTAAAGGATACAAATTAGCGGCTCAATATTTTTTTAGTTGGGTATTAATAATCTTTACATATTTCAGGTATTGCACGTAACGCATTGTTTAACAAAATGTTAGGAAGAAATATACTTCTGTGGGGCCGGCGTAGCACATAGGGCTAGGGAAGATAGCGAGTATAGTATCCTCGTGCAAGACACCCTCCTCGAGGACAGCCTCGTGCTGCTGTATTCTGACCGATAGGGGAACGTCGTCATCTTTAGTCCACCCACCTAAGGGATGAAGAAGAAGAACTGGTTTCTCGTAGCCATACTCTTCGAGACGTTTCCTGGTATCCTGAGATACAACGAGATGTAGAAGTAACGAACGAGCATTTGCCGTTTGCGCGGAAAATTTCGTACAGCGTCAGCACCGACCTGCATTAGCAACGCGTGTCCGTTGTGTATTGGATTTCGCAGTTGGAAAGCAAACACCGCGTCGGCGCCAATCTCCCGACACTTGATCCTGATCTCGTTAGGCGTCAGTCTGTAATGGTCCAGCCCATCGTTCCACTTAATCCTTTCGAGCACTTCCAAATCCCCGCCGACCAACCAGTCACCAGAGTCTCGGATTAATTTGACGTAAGGATGCCCGGGATTATTTGTGCCGAATTGACGGCAGCAACGTTCTTCCTTGCGATGGAGATAAAATTCGGGATTGCGTAAAACGGCGAGATCTTTGTCCTGATATCTGAGGACGAGCGCAGCCGCGTCGAAACAGCGCTCTTTATCAGCGGTGCTCACGGCAAGAACAATGGGAATTGATTGGTTGATTGGGACACCGTTTTCATACAATAGGCAATTGAAATGCTGCACCTATTTAAAAAAAAATGTATTTAATATATGGAATCGTTACTTATATATGTAATACAATACTTTTTACATAAGTTTGTAAGCTATGCATAGAACAGGTTTAAACTTACTTGAAGATACTCGTTCTCCCTCATAAATCCTTTCAACGGCGCCGCCCATCCTTCAGCGAGAACTTGCAACCATTGCACATCTATCTTGCCAATTTCCAAATTTGGAAGAGTTTTCATTTCTTTCCGGACATCGTCCAATCTATCCTCCTGCACGAATAATTCCAGAAAAGGTTGCTTAAGTTCGCATATCTTGGGTATAATTTGTTTGCGCTGAAGAAAGTTAATGACGACATCGGTGGATTGTTGAACAGTCGCGTTCTCCGTGTTGACGATGAGATCAGGCCCGGTAGGTACGTCATAATTTTGATCGATACCGGTGAAACCCTTAATAATACCCTGACGTGCTTTCTTGTAGAGCCCTTTGACGTCACGGGCCTCGCAGACCTGGAGGGACGCGTCGACGAATATCTCGAAGAAGGGCAGATTGGCGTTTTCGTGAATTTCCCGTGCTATTTTTCGGTCCTCCGCGAACGGCGACACGAAGCTGCAGAGGGCAACAATGCCAGCATCCGCGAAGAGTCTCGCAACCTCGGCAACACGACGTACGTTCTCCTCGCGATCTTCTTTGCTGAAGCCGAGATTACGGTTCAGACCGGTACGCATGTTGTCACCGTCCAAGCTGTACGCGGGAATTCCCTGTTTCCAGGAATAATAATATCGAATAAATGCCGTGAATGTAGAGCAACGAGTCGAGCGATCGTGTATCGTAAATGTATACCTGAGAGACGAGATATTCCTCAAGCTGAAAGGAGATCGAGGTCTTCCCGGCACCAGAAAGCCCCGTCATCCACAATGTGCATCCGCGAAATCCTCGAACGGAGCCGATCGCTTGTCCCCGTTTCATTCTGGATATATGATGCGCTTGAGCCAACACATTGGTCGCTGTTGCCTGCATCTGCGATCGAAAATACGTCCCTCATCGTCATTATATTCTTTGAATACTTTCTTCAATACACAGCAATTTTTTATCTCGATATATATCACCTCTTTCGGGGAACTCGAAATCTCCAGAATCGGTCGTGCAAAAA
Organism: Temnothorax nylanderi; assembly: GCF_030848795.1. Taxonomy (NCBI): domain Eukaryota; kingdom Metazoa; phylum Arthropoda; class Insecta; order Hymenoptera; family Formicidae; genus Temnothorax; species Temnothorax nylanderi. The sequence goes on along the minus strand of NW_027249495.1, from coordinate 70,951 downwards.
TTCCCATTTCTTAAAGATTTCCCGTCGTGCTTGTTACGAAATAACTTATAACGATAACGTATTTTTTTTTTTTTACTATTTTACAGTATTATTTTTATACGAGTACATATATGTACATTGATCAACGTAATTGATCCTCGTATAAGTAGTTAAATTAACGGGAGACACGGTAGGTTTGAAACGCGCGACAGACGGCAGGAAACTGATCTCGTGTACGAAACGTAAGATGCTGCTGGAAGCGAGAAAGTATGAGAAGGAAAGTCACTTTCATCGGTATTCCGGGGGGGACAACAATTCCGGGACACGCTTAAGAGGCTGTAACACCGTGTAAATACAGCGCGGCTGTGCGTCAACATTGTACTCTTATCTCGGTCCTCAGGTCAGAATTACGCTAAATCTAACGAGCTGTACACCCTAAATCGTGACGACGTTTACTGAGATGAAGAAAGAAGAAAAACTAGTTTTAACTGATTTCTTATCGCGAAAGCAAAAACAAATGAGAAAGATTATAGATTTTCAAGTATATTTTATAAATATAATGTACAGCAAAGAGCGTATAAAGTATAAAGGAGTGAAAATAAACAAAAAAGATGATGTGACATTTTCTACACGAGACACTGTCTTTGACAACAAATCGAATTTTCAAATTCATCAAATATATGGATATATGTATATATACAATTTAATATTCCATTTCTAGTTAACACAACTACCTTCAATTGTATTAATTGAGCAATCTCGTGTTTCAATAAATATGGCACTTTGATACAAAATTGAATTTGAATGGGTGTCTGTTAAATTAGCAAAATTTTTATTTACATTTGCGCCGTACATCAATTGATTGATTGATTTTACGACGGGCGAGAGATTCCGGACTTCTTTTTTTCTACTTTCTCTCCGCGGTAACTTTCCAATTTATTGCTGGTCAACATTAAATGCGAAATTACTCAGTAGTCACGTTGCGTTGCGCGCGTGGAAGTGGCGATAAACGGTCTCTCGCGCATGTGCCGCGCAGCGCACAATGACAGTCGAGTGCGCGGTTGCTTAAGGGTCCCCCTTCCGCTTCCTTTAAAATCCCTTCGATCACAGTTTAACGTAACTTCGATCGTCCTTCGACGGCTTTTCGTCAATCGAAATTTCCGTCACTTTCGTACAGAACAAATGATAATCGATCGGACGAAGAATAAGTAACCGGCACGTCTTCGGTGCTCGGTAAACGACGAAATTCGACTGTAAAACTTGAAGACTTCTCACAACACGCCAACCGAGAAGTTTCCCGCGCACGTGTGTACGACGTCCTTGCCCAAAGTTATCTCGCAAAGGGTCTCGAATTGAATTGTAGCGCTTTTCAAATCTACCGCGTGCAAGTGAGTTGCGCAATCCGATTGTTCTTTATACGTGGCTCTCGTCCGCGAGATTCCGTCATTCCGATATCTCGGCGCCCGTAACGTCTACACGTCGTTGCACGGTTGCACTCCTGTTACACCCGTAGCAGTCGCACATGTGACGGTGTCGGGTGTATTGCGTTGTGTAAGCTGTACTTACTACTTATCAGCTGTGTCACGTTGCAATCAGTCTATTCTGTTACTTACAATCGGAAGGTTTATCGCTGAAATGGATTTTCTTTCGCTCGGCGCGATTATTTTCGGTTGCTCCTCCGTGATACTGTTCGTAATGAGAAGATACTTTTCGCCTCGAGGGACGAAGTTGCCGAAGTTACCGGAGACCTGGTGGACGCCCGGCACCGAGAGTTCTGTCAACAATGATATCAGACCGTTCAAAGTTACCTTTGCCGAAGAGGTATGCAAATCAGACAAGTTTAGATTGTATTATTTGTCGTAAATGCTGCGCGTTATTTTTATTTAATAAAATAATAAATAAAATAAATAAATAAATAAAATAAATAAAATAAATAAAATAAATAAAATAAATAAAATAAAATAAAAATAAAATATACCCAATTTAACTCCAGTTAAATTTGGAGAGAAAAGTAGATGATAAATACGAATATATAAGCGGCTATAAGCGGAATGATTAACACGATTTGGAAAAGTCAGATGGAGGCTTCAATTCATTATCGATGATTTGAAAACCTAATCGGCTTAGGCTGCTTTCCGATATTCACAGCAAGTACTGGAAATCTTTATAGCGTTTTTCACTGGCAGAACTGGTGCGCACTCAGTGCACATTAAAGCCGTTGTACACTGATTTAATCTCTAATATTTAAAGTAAAATGCAAATATTTCGACTGATAAAATACCCAGTACATATTTTGCCAAATAGTGCAATATAAAGAATATTGACGATTTCATGATTTAACCCGTTTATATTAAGGAGGTTCGATGGTTACTTGTGAGTCAAAAATGCGATTAAAATAAATGTCATTACAGCGATCCCGAATTATATGCAATATTAGTATAATGAATTGTGGATGCTACTTACGTGCTGTATTCTTCGGCAATTATTAGTGTATAGAATATTAACAAACATATACTGGGGTATGAGAGCGTCAACGACTCGGGAATTGCTTATTTAGCCAACATTATATCGTAGAGCCTTAATTTTTTTATATAATTTACATAAACACTTAACACAAATAATCGCAAAACTTGAGCAATATGGACCGTATAGTTTTTTTGTAATATTATTTAGAAGTTGACCACTTTTAGCCTATACCCTTATGGAGAAAGTCTCTCCGAGGTAGATTATCACTGGTTTAGTACATACTTAGCCACCTTAGGACTTTGAAAAACTAACATTTGATAGATGAAACATCAAGGATTGTGTAAAGACTTTAAAATATCGGACTTTACCGTGTGGATTAAAGGCTTTATCGTCACAAAGTTCAGGTCCCAGCGTAGAATAAGCGATTCCCGAGTCGTTGACGCTCTCATACCCCAGTATATGTTTGTTAATATTCTATACACTAATAATTGACGAAGAATATAGCACGTAAGTAGCATCCACAATTCATTATACTAATATTGCATATAATTCGGGATCGCTGTAATGACATTTATTTTATTCGCATTTTTGACTCACAAGTAACCATCGAACCTCCTTAAACATACACTTTACGTTGGTTTGTGTACGACGGCTCTAATGTGTACTGAATGCGCACCAGCTCTGCCAGTGAAAAACGCTATTAGTTTACATAACGTAATTGATTTTCAGTGCTGATAGTGAATATCGGAACGCAGCCCGTTTGAAGAAACGGCACGTGCAAATTGCACGGTCTAAAAGATAAAATGTATCGTTTGCAGGTCATAAAGGATTTGAAATATCGATTAAATCATACTAGACCTCTGACCCCGCCGTTAAAGGACGTTGCCTGGAATTACGGCACTAACACCGATGCCCTGCGCAAATTTCTAGATCACTGGTCGGATAATTATAATTTCGAGGAACGTGAGAGATATATAAATCGGTATTCACATTTTAAAACGAATATCCAAGGTAGGTGTACGATCATCGATAGAAAAGTATAGCGCGTATTCTTTCGGATTACCGAGCACTTACCGAACGGCTTGACGCTTTGTGGTTCAATTTAAGAGCCGGCAAACTTTTTCTGTAAAAGGCCAGATAATAAATATTTTATTTTATTATGTAACCGCTCGTATAACAAAGACTTCAGAATATAATGCTGTTTATAACAAGGGACTTTCAGGATATAATTATATATTATAATTTTTTTTATATTTTCTATCTATAATTTTATATATCTATTTAAATAAAATAGAATCGAATAGAATGCAGAGTTAAGTTTTCAGTCAAATAAGTATGTGAATTATTTCTAGTCAGAGAACGAAATTTAATTCTATTTATAGCAACCGATAAGGGGTATCAATATCAAAGTTAATTAAGCGAGTGTTCTCATTGTATCATTTTATTTCTTAATATTGAATTATAGAGGCTATCATAAATATGTGTTCTATATTTATTGCAGGATTAGATATTCACTTCATCCATGTGAAACCAAGTACTACAGAGGGAAAACGCGTTTTGCCATTGTTAATGGTACATGGATGGCCCGGCTCCATAATGGAATTTTACAAGATCATTCCATTCCTGACTTCACCAAAACCCGAGTACGATTTTATATTTGAAGTGGTAGCACCTTCGCTGCCTGGATTCGGTTTCTCCAGCGCAGCCACAATACCTGAACTTTCGGCTCTTCAAATGAGTGTGGTTTTGAAGAATCTCATGTTGAGGCTTGGTCACGATAAGTATTACGTTCAAGGCGGTGATTGGGGTGCCTCCGTCATTCACGCTATGTCATGTTTATATCCGCAACAGTAAGTTTATTCTCTAAAGTTTATCAGTTAAACCTAATGTGGCGCTTAGAATTAAAGACACACAACAATCGTATGTTGCATGTTATGCAAATCGTAGCGTCTTGGGTATGCATTCCAACTTGTGCCTAGTACTCAATAAATGGACTCTCCTGAAATCAGCATTGCGCCTTCCTTCTTTCTTGCCTTGGGCGAAAACTAAAAAAGCTCCTGGTTTCGGGCTCCTGGCAGAGACTGGATATTATCATATCCAAGCTACAAAGCCAGATACAGTTGGTACGCGACGTATTATATAATTATACAAAAAGACTTAATTAGGCCCGTATTCTGAACGCACTGTTATCGATAAGATATGTGCGCATTTATCAATAAGAGTGCGTTCAGAATACGGGCCTTAGCGCTTATAATCGATCGTTATAAATTGAATATAAGAAGATTTCTGCGCATACTGAATGAGCGAAAATCCAATATCTTCAGAGCGTCGTGTGTTTCAGGGGTCGGTCTGAACGACTCACCTGCTGGTTTGGCAGCGTATATCATCGAGAAATTTTCAAGCGGCACAAATCCGTCTTACAAAAAGAGGGCAGATGGTGGATTTCTGGAGAAGTTTACGTATGACGAGTTGATCGACAACCTGATGATCTATTGGGTATCGAATAGCATGACTACAGCCATGAGAATATACGCTGAACTGTATACTAAGTCGAACAGGTCCTTGTCGGCACTCCTGGAATCGTACGTAATTGTCATCGCGAGTTGCTATTATTATTGCAGCGTAATAAGCCACGAATATCAAGCGTCATTTTCTTTGCAGAACCCCGATAAAGGTTCCCAGCGCTTGCGCGCAGTTTCCCCACGAAATCATGGAGCAAAATCCAAGTAAATTGAGAGAACGATTCGTGAATCTTTTGCGCGCTACCAAAATGCCTCGAGGTGGCCATTTCGCGGCACTCGAAGAACCCGAATTACTCGCAGACGATATATGGAACTCTGTCGACGAGATGGAGAAGTGGAACAAGGAGCACAGGGAAACAGTAATTTACGAACAAGAAAAGAGCAAACTGTAATTCGTAAACGGAAAGAGCGTAAACGTGTGTGTGGTGTCATTCAAGGACGAAATAAATTACGAGAAAATGTTTATTTTTAACTTTTATAAAGATGTTACAGTATGCTTACAAGAGCAATATATATATTTTATATTCATTATTGTTGAAAGGGCGTGTTCTCGAAAGGGATTCTCAACTTTTTATTTTGGATAAGTTTAAGATACGTTTTAACAACTATTTTAACAATGTTTCGTTGCATAAACGTTAGAAATGTATATTGAGAGAAATATATACATATTATTATATGCGAGATGAATTTTTCTAAGTGAATTTTTCATCAATTTGGGCTTCTGCGGAAAATTTATAAGAAGACGTAACATAAAACAAATTTATGATCCTCCGCTCTCTTCTCCTCCGCTATTTCCAACGTTCGCCGACGAAAAAGAATCGAGTGCTTCATTTTTCCATTCGTCTTTTTCGCGCGAAAAATCTTGCGGTTGGTAGCTCCGTTTATCTGTCATCCGGCCGCTGTCACAAATGCGAACATGGCGACGATGATGTCCATTTAAAGAGCAACGACGCGTTTTCACTCCCGTTCGGCGTTCGGCTACGACGAATTTTAATTGCTGCCGGTGACAACGAGGAACGCGATGGGCAATGCTGACACAAAGCTGAACTTCCGGAAGGCCGTGGTGCAATTAACGTCGAAAACTCAGGTAGAGGCAGCCGCTTGTTTATCTGACGGGTAACATATGATCGGCTGGCAGGTCGACGGAAATACGTTTTCTCGACGAATTTGACGATCAACGAGTCAGTATGATGAATCCAGCTAGAACATCTGCATTTTTATCGTTTTATATGTACATAATATCGATGTGTCGAGGAAAAAGAATGACCAAACAGGTTGCCATATCGAAATTGATATTGCTGATGGAGAGATTACGAAAGCGTGATAACAGTCTTAAGATTTGTCAAATTGCAACAACAATAACTGCTATGAGGAACAATTGTAAAAGTATTACACGATATGTAATAGATTAGATTTTTACTCCCTATACATATTGACGTGTTGGATTTTTATTAAAATTTTTTGTCATAATTAGTTAAATTTGAATGTTCCTTGACGTGCGTATTACACACTGAACGCTGAGGATTAATGTATCTTTCGAAATATTCCAATTATTGACTGCGTTCCACATGTTTTATTCATGTAATGTCTACTGATCAGGTGATCGATTCATCGGACGATATATTCTGGGATCAGTTCTGGTCCGAGAATGTGTCCAACGTTCAGGACATCTTTACCCTGATCCCGGCGCCGGAGATCCGTGTGTTGAGGGAGGAGGCGCCTTCTAATTTGGCAACGTTATGCTACAAGGCGGTGGAGAAGTTGGTCAAGGCAGTGGATAGCAGCTGCAGAACCCAACGGGAGCATCAAACTGTCCTGAACTGCTGTCGCTTATTGACACGTTTGCTACCTTATATATTCGAGGATCCCGATTGGAAAGGCTTCTTTTGGTCCAGTTTACCTGGCAAAGATGACGAGGAGAGCTTGCCATTGGCACATTCTTTGGTGAACGCGCTCTGTGTAAGAGACATTTAAAGTAGATAATGTGACATATTGAATATTCCTGTAAAATATACAAATTTGATAATAAATTGCTAATAAAATTATATTGTTAATTATCTATAATAATCAATTGGTGATGTTTAATGTTTTATATGGAGCAAGAGAATATATCTTGAGAGTATATTACATCTATTTGCAAAACAACTATGTAATCTTAAATCCATTTCTGTTTTAGGATCTATTATTTTGTCCTGACTTTACTGTAGCTGCAAACAGAAAATCCGGTCCGGTGAGTCTTCGTTAACTATCGGAATTTCGATAAGAAATGCGGAACGCATTACGCCTCGTAATGTCTTTCTAGGACAAAGCCGATGAGTTGCAGTCGATAGACAGCTGCGAATATATCTGGGAAGCGGGAGTAGGTTTCGCGTACTCGCCGCCCAGGTATCCCATTCTAGATTCGAATCGCACGGAATTGTTGAAGCTCTTGCTGACATGCTTCAGCGAAACCATGTACAATCCGCCGACGGACTTGTCGATTATGCCGAACAGATGGATTCAGTATTTGACCAGCAGTGAAAACAGGTAATTTATTCCATTTAATTACATTAATATAATCGCGCATGATATATGTATATTTTTTAATATTTTTTATTTATATTATTTGTACTTTTATATGAGATTTTCAATTATCAAGTGTTTTCCTCCCTTTAGATCTTTTTTTAGTAAAAAGATTCAATGAGGCTCTATCACATTAAATACAATTAGTATACATTTGCATATGATTGTTCGCAGACACGCTTTACCCATGTTTACATCGCTTTTGAACACGGTATGCGCATACGATCCCGTTGGATATGGTGTGCCATACAATCATTTGCTGTTCACCGATTCCTTGGAACCGCTAGTTGATGTCGCTTTGCAAATCTTGATCGTAACTTTGGATCATGACACCACTGGCGGAGCACCGTTGGAAGAAGGGGCAATCGGAGATAATTTGTTCATCAATTATCTAAGTCGAATCCACCGTGATGAAGGTAACATTTTTAATATTTAGTTATATATATCTTTATATAATTAGACTTTGAATTAAAGTTTTGTTAAAGCAATATGTTCAAAATTAAATAAGATTTAAATTTCGTAGATCCTGGAAGTTCGATATTTGCGATAAATAAATTTTCGGTTAATTAAATGCCAATTTTTAGATTAAAAAATATATATATAATGAAAGATGAGAAGACAAGGGTATTATATAGATTATAGAAAAAGGACTAAATGCATTTTTTTTTGTTCCTATAGATTTTCAATTTGTCTTGAAGGGTATCACCAGGTTGTTGAATAATCCATTGATGCAAACGTATCTGCCGAATTCAACAAAGAAAGTGCATTTTCACCAGGAGCTGCTAGTCTTCTTTTGGAAAATGTGCGATTACAACAAGAAGTTCTTGTATTACGTGCTAAAGAGCTCGGATGTACTTGAGGTTCTTGTGCCGATTCTTTATCATTTGAACGACTCGCGTGCTGATCAATGTAAGTTTTTATTCTTTGTTTTTTTACTTTCGTTTATTTACATCACGCTGATTTAATTCAATATCAAAATGTTTTAAAAAATGAGATATCTGACACGTGGAAAATGATGTATTCTAGAGATAATGAAATACGACGTTGAATATTTTCGAAGAAACAGCACAAATTAATTTGAATATTTTCGAAGAAACAGCATAATTAATCGGGAATAAATAAATTTGATTGCTCTTATTATACATAAAATAAATGGTAATTGATGAGCTCTTCAGGAGACTTAAATATTTCTTTGATTGAAGGAGTGTATTAAACAAATTTCGTCTTTTTAATTAAATGAATAATTTGTCTATTTTAACTTTCCGATTTTTTCAGCACGAGTTGGTTTAATGCACATCGGCGTATTTATTTTACTCCTCTTGAGTGGAGAACGCAATTTCGGAGTGAGGTTGAATAAACCCTACACAGCTACAGTGCCTATGGACATTCCAGTTTTTACAGGTGTGACAACGTCAATTGATACGTTGTATCAATTGTATCAGACAGTTTTAAGAAACTTGATTTTAATTCGAAAAAAGTAATAGCATGTGATTGTAGATTTATATTTTCGATTATAAAGTCAATTGTTAAAATCATTTTCTGATTTTATAGTTAAGATTAGTTTCTTTAGTATTAAATTAATTATTATTAAATTATTATTAATTCAGTTTCTTAATATTTTAGTCACAGTGTTTAGAACATATTTTTAAAATTTTTACTTTCCTGCAAGTCTCGTTTAAATGCATTTAAATTGTCAATATCAGAATGCAAATCGTTTTGTTTCAGGAACACATGCTGATCTCTTAGTTACTGTATTCCATAAAATCATCACAACCGGCCATCAGAGACTGCAACCGCTGTTTGATTGTCTACTAACGATACTAGTCAATGTCTCGCCGTATCTTAAAACACTGTCCATGGTGGCCAGCACGAAGCTGCTGCATTTATTGGAAGCATTTAGTACGCCGTGGTTCCTTTTCTCGGCGCCCACTAATCACCATTTGGTGTTCTTTTTGCTCGAGATCTTTAACAATATTATCCAGGTAACGCGCTCGCAAAATGTACATACAAAAAATATACAATCTATTATGTCTTGAATGTTTAGTCATTTTTATTTATTTTTGTTATATGTGATATAGTCAAGGAATTGATACATATGTATCAATTTTTTCGGGAATATAAAATTAGACGTGTTGTTTTCGATTTTCAGTATCAGTTTGATGGAAATAGCAACTTAGTCTACACTATAATACGCAAACGGCAAGTGTTCCACGCGCTCGCGAACTTACCCAGTGATTGCAACACGATCGCAAAGTCTCTTAGCAAGAGACAGCGTCGTCACATGCCTGCGAGTACGTCTAACGAGAATGTCAGCGAGGCCGCGATGGAAGGATCGCATCCCGCGCAACCCGCCGAACCCGGCACTTTGAAGGCATCCTTGTTGGAGACTCCTGGTGAGTCTCCTTCTGTACGCGGGCTGGCAACTAAGTTCATAGACCTAAATTCGAGAACAGCAATGGATATTATTGGATAGAGATAAAAATTTAAAGACAATTTTAAAGATAATATAAAGTCGAACTAACAGGTATCGAGAAAATGACGGAAAAGGAATCGGCGCATCCGCTGAGTCCATCGGCCAGCGTTGATATTGGTAAGTCGATCAGTAATCGATCGGAGAGCAAGATGGATATCGCGGAGGAATCGATGAACGCGACCAAGAATTCCATAGTGCCGGTAAGAAACAGAGATATGAAAAGTTTATTCCCGATCAAAAATCCATTGAATGCAATAGTAACGAAGACTGATATAAAAATCTGTTTAATAAATCGGCAATAACAATCGAAATTTGTTCGATGTGCAGAAGGGTGGCATTCGTGTGGCCGAGCAAACGAGTACCAATGTCAATAACGTTCATCAGTGGGTGCCGTCCAGCGACTGGGTGTACCAGTGGAAGAGCAAGCTCCCACTACAGACCATCATGCGATTACTTCAGGTCCTCGTTCCACAGGTTGAGAAGATCTGCATCGACAAGTGAGCGAGCATTCTGATTTATAAATAACAGATCGTCTATTTCGGACTTGAACGCTTTTCACCGTCACTCATAGAGAATCCTGTTAAAAAATTCTCGTATAAATGTTACGGGCAATTTGATAAATTGGGCATTATGCATAATGGCCGGGCAATATGCATAATTCCCAATTTGTTCGGTCAAAATGATTAATAGAGAAGAATTAATCAAATTGCCCGGTCATTATGCATATTTCCCAATGCTAAATGGTCATTTTGATAAATTACCTTATTTGAGTTGATTTTCCCGGCAATCTTAAGCCCCTTGCACAATAGACGATAGCGATAGCGATATAGCGACTCATCCGAGGCCCCGTAATCGGAATGAGTACACTTTAAATCCTTTAACGAGGATCCATTGGAGGGCAAGTCTGGTGCCAGCAGCCGCGGTAATTCCAGCTCCAATAGCGTATATTAAAGTTGTTGCGGTTAAAAAGCTCGTAGTTGAATCTGTGTCGCACACCGTCGGTTCACCGCTCGCGGTGTTTAACTGGCGTGATGTGGGACGTCCGACGGGAGTATAGCTTTGTTGGCAACCTTGTCGCTGTCGCTATCGCTATCGCTATCGCTATCGCCTATTGTGCAAGGGGCTTTAGTTTGGAAACTTAACCTCTTAGAACAATTTCCAATCAGCTATTGATAAACATGGTTATGTTGTAGTAAAAGTGAGTCGAATTGCATTAATATAAGATTTGGACACTACATCCATGAATAATGACATCGATTAAAATGGAAGAGTTAAAAAGAAAATTTAATAATAAACTTTGTAAACTGAAGTCAAACAAAGCTTACAATAGTGCTTATCTATCTAAGGAAAAGTACCTGCAGCAAAAAAATGAAATTAAGGAGCTTAAAAAAAAGGAGAGTAAGAAAACTCCGCAAGATTATCAAAAATTAAAACGCTTTGATTTAATAAAGATTGGAGACAGTGAGAAACTTATATATCCAGTATCCGACAATTCAGTTTTAAAATACTATGTCACTGACGAGGAAGTTTTCGATATTATTCATGAGGTACATCTTTCTATTGGACACGGAGGAAGAAATAGGATGGTACAAGAGATTAAGAAGAAATATAAAAACATTACTAAAGAAACAATTATGCTTTATTTAAATTTATGTGAAATTTGTCAGAAGAAGTTTAAAGTTCCAAAAAAAGGTTTAGTTGTAAAGCCAATGATTTTCAATGAAATGAATAGTCGCTGCCAAGTGGATTTGATTGATATGCAAAGTCAAGAAGATCGAGGATTTAAATTTATTCTTGTGTATCAGGATCACTTGACCAAATTTGTACAGCTGCGACCACTAAGAACGAAAACTGCAGAAGAAGTTGCACATACAATATTGGATATTTTTACAATTTTTGGAGCTCCTTGTGTTTTGCAAAGCGACAACGGAAGAGAATTTTCCAATCGAGTTATTGAAGAAATTTGTTCCATGTGGTCTGAATTAAAAATTGTCCATGGAAAGCCGCGTCACAGTCAAAGCCAAGGGTCTGTTGAACGTGCTAACCAAGATGTCGAGAATATCCTCAGCACTTGGCTTCAAACACACGAAACAACACATTGGAGTGACGGCTTGCGTTTTGTGCAATTTATGAAAAACAGAGCTTACCACGAAGGTATAAAATGTAGTCCGTATGAAGCTATGTTCGGCCGATCAGTGAAAGTAGGACTTAAAACTTCCAATTTGCCTGGAGAAGCCTTACAGTCTCTAAGATCTGAAGAAGACTTACAAGAATTACTGCGTTTAAATGTATCTGGAAGTAACAAGGACGAAGAAGATGTGAATGAAACGCAAGGGGAAGAAAACCACAGCAGTGATCAAGAAGATAAGGGTAATGAACAGGACAAAGAAGATGGAGATGGAAATGAAACTCAATCTGAAGAAAATAATCATTATTTGGAAGAATTGGAAAATGTTAGAAAAATTGGAGAAAAAAGAGTAAAAATTCGTGACACTCAAGAAAAAGTAAAACATAATCTACAAATTCAAGCTAAGAAAATGAAAATGATGTCTTCTGCCAAATTTCCTGAGCCAAACGTTGGTGAAACAGTCCGACTACGTATACCAGATGTTGATAGGGGTAGAAGCGATCCAAAAAATCTACTAGCAGTGATATTATCTAAAAAAGATGATTTTTATGAGCTGGGAACAAAACATGGTGTGTTATTACAATTGTACGCCAGAAATGAATTCTCCATATGTACAGAATCATTCATTAATCCCGAAGAGGTCCCAGCAGAAAAAGTTGGCATACGAGAATGCGCCAGAAAATCTTCTCAATTTGAAGGACAAGGATTCAAGAGGTGCAATTGTAAAGGAAAATGCTGGTCTAATAAGTGTAGCTGCAAGCGTAAGAAAAAGCTGTGTAATTCAAAATGTCATAGTAGCTTATCTTGTTTAAATAAGTAATTCGTTTATTTATAATATTTGTAAAAATAATTGATTTGTTCATTTGTATTTGTCATATTTTATTTTTTTGTTTTGTCATATTTTTTGTTCTTTTTAGTAAAAGTTTGATTATTTTTATAATTTTGTTTACAAATAAAAATTTATTTATATTTAAATCGATTTAACAAAGTTCCTTGTAAAGAAGTAATTTTTTGTTCAAAAATGTTACGCACCTAGAAAGACTAATGCGTAAGAAAAATTAATAGATTTCCTTATTAATTAAACACATGTTATCGTATAAAAAATAAATAAAATATGTTTATATGCAGATTGCAGAGTAACTTTCTCTCCTTCTTATATTTTATTTCACGGTTTTACATTTTTAACTCTTTCTTATTTATTTATCTCATTACATTGTTACTAAAATCTTCTGTTTTACTAAATTGACAAGTAAACCATAAAACTGAGAACTACAACTGGGAACATTGTAAAAATTGACAAAGATCCCTAAGCAAGGTTTATGTAGATTTAAATTCAACCTTGCGTAGGGGGCTTTTGGTAATCTTACAAAGTGTCCAATTTTAGTATGTGATAGATTTACATGTGATAGATTTAAATTCTATGTATTTTTGCCCCCCCGAATCCAAAACTGTTGATAAAATTTGGGGGTCGCTTGTATTTACTAAGATATTGTGGTAAATATTGACATAAAATCATTATTTTCAAAAGTTAATAACTTTGTGGGGTAGACCTTGCTTCACCTTGCACAGTAAACATAATTCTCGTGTTCTCACAAAAATCATAACGTCACAGTGTTCGACCGACAATCGAGCAACTTGTACATAGGTTAGTGACGCGCTTTAAAAGTATTTAACTGTTTAAAGCGCATCACTAACCTACATAGGTTAGATGACGCGCTTTAAAAGTATTTAACTGTTTAAAGCGCGTCACTAACCTATGTACAAGTTTAGCGACAAAATAGTTGCTTTTTTCGAAATCATCGGAAAATTTTTTCCACCGGAAGAGAATACAACCGACAATGAGTAATAATTAATCCGTATTTGATAAATAAAAAACCAAATATCCGAGTTTAGTGTTTTTTTCTCATTTTCTTAACGATATCTTAAAAAATTCTAGCGACCCCCAAATTTTATTAACAGTTTTGGATTCGAGAGGCAAAAATACATAGAATTTACCTCTTTTCAATTGATTTCTCGTTGGGGCCCTAATTGTAGATATTTAGCAAAAGTTGAAATTATAGACAGACTGCCATTCTTTTTAGAAAGATATTTTAATATGTTAATCACATTTCCCACTTGTCTGTGGGCATTATGCATAATGACCGGTCAGTTTGATTAATTTGAACATTTTTGCTTTTATTATTCAAATGTCCCGAAAGAAGCGGGAATTATGCATAATGTCCGGCCATTATGCATAATGACCGAATTAATCAAATTGCCCGTAACATAAATAACAACACATGTTATCGTTTTTACACTTATATATATATATTTTTTCTCTCTTTTATTGATTGTAACAGGGGGTTGACAGACGAGAGCGAGATCCTGAAGTTCCTGCAACACGGTACCCTTGTCGGGTTGCTGCCAGTGCCGCATCCTATCCTCATCAGGCGGTATCAAGCTAACGCCGGCACAACCGCGTGGTTTCGCACGTACATGTGGGGCGTTATATATCTGAGAAATGTCGAACCACCCATATGGTATGATACGGACGTCAAGCTGTTTGAGATCCAGAGGGTTTAGATAACAATCGCTATAAGAGGTTCGTTATCGTTCGCACTTGAAATACTGTTTTATTGGCAGTGCGCAAGAAGATGAGTCTCATCAAACTCGTTATTGTGTATCATGTAGCATCGTTTCTGAACATTAATTAAAATTGAAGGATTCAGTACGATCTACTTTTGTAAGAGCTCGAGGATATACAAGTTTCTTCACCTTTAAAATTTAAAATAAATCAGTTAAAATACATAATTATGAAGAGAACTCTAAAATAAAAGTTCCTTCGAGATTTTATAAAAACGTATTAGACCATTAGAATCCTTCAGTTATATAACTGAAATTTAATTGATTCGTTATCTCTTTAGCTGAAGAAAAATCCGGCGAAATTGGTTCTCCTTATTTGAATGGTTTCGCTGATGGTTGTCACCATTCCTGCAAGTCAAATCAATTTTCTATAACCAAGAAAGAGGCAAGAATCAATTAAACATCGGTTAGTTTTGACCAATGTTTACGGGAATTTAACGAGACAGCGCGACGAACGCGTCGAGTCACACGCTTCATCTCGTTTTCGATTACTTTTTACACTGCGTGAACCTCCAAAGTACTTTCATCTTGATGTAACATACATGTACTGTATACAGATCGCAAACATCGTTTGCAATCAGTTTCAGTGACTTATTATTACTATTATTGTATCCCGAAGACTGTATAATCTCGTTTGTATCATAGTAATATATATACTGTCAGTAAATGGAAAATATATATCGTCGATCTTAAGGAAAAATTCGCCAATTAAATTAATTTAACAGACGACAAGAAGAACTGACTATAAGTAAAAAAATTATATTTTAAACTTTACTCATACATTTCTTCGCATTTTTATATTCATGTACATTATATTTTACTATCATCAGTCATAATTCATATTTTACAGTTTTGTATTATATTAATGACTCTTCTTAAGTAGAAAAAAAAACAATTAGATATATTTATTCTAGCATAATTATTTTCAAGAAAAAAGAACATTCGATATAATTGTTTCATTAAGACCGGCGATATCGTAGAATGATTATCGTTATCAGAGCTAGAAAATTCATCTTTCGCGATATGTAGCTGCGCTTTTCGGAAGGATGATTTTATCCGCTTTTGCACACAACTGTTATATATTTCGCGTACAGCTGTAAACTGAAGTAACACTTAAATGCTTATTTATACTTGGAAACCGTTTCGCACTTTTGCGAAAGGTACTGGATCTTGTACGATAAAAATCTTTGGGTCCGCTTTTATTACATTTACCGCAGCACCACGTGGCCTTTCTTCTTTTTGTCTTGCAAGTGCGAGTTCATTTCTAAGAGTGTAAATAAGAACGGACCCGACGAAAATGCTTTTTACGAACGAAATGACGTCGCGCGCGGCGAGTCAACTGCAATTTTCTTAAAACTGTAACGTAGGAAGAATGGATCTTAGATCCCCCTGTTCTCCTTAGACTGCACTCTCTTAGACTTTCTATGATTTAAAATAAAATAAATGTATGCTCAGGCCTTAAGAGAAAAGTAATCAATGAAGTATAGGAGCAAAATTCATATTCTCTAATTCCACTTTATTTATTTTTCGTTTCGCTTCTTGCAATGTTTTTCGAACAAATCGATAATTTATCATGACATAAAAGACGGAGAAACATGTAAAAATCCGCGACAGATCTCTTCGACTTTACCGTAAAATTACCATAAATTTTGGAAAAGGGGAATTTGAGTTTTACTCTTCTATTTTTGAAATAAAAACAAGATTATAAGTGTAGTTAGAAACGACGGTGTTTTGTACATCATAGTACACTTGCGACTTACAGTTACGAAGAACATCCAAACGGGATCTCACATCAGTATGTATTATATGTATCTGTCCTTAAATACACAAAGTTATGACATAAACGATCATTTACGTGTGTGCACACACTCCCTTTCTTTCTCTCTCTTTTTCACTCTCACGTATGCATTAATGAAAAAAGAAATATAAAATCATGTTATACTTCGCACGATAACGCATAGCTAACATTACACGTAAACTATCATGCGATGTGCGTGCTCCTATGTCGCGAAGCACGCGACGACGCGACATGCATATCGTATATATATGAGATTCGATAACGAGCGCGTTTAGTGGACAGAAAGTTACACCTATTTGACAACTGAAATTGTACGCTAAACGCGCCTACTGTTACCAGCTTATCGTAAGTGGCGACCGAGTCATACACACGGTTTTGCACATTTGACACCTAGGCTCGAATTGCACGTTCGAATTCATGCATTAATTTTTTTTCATCGCGAGTGCCTTTGCACATATATATATATATATATATATACGTATATATGTATGTTTGTATGTAGGTATGTATGTGTAACAAGAGTAATCTTCATATATCATTCTACAAGATCATGAAGACAATTAAGTAATCGAACATAATTCAGTGAATTCTTGGAATTATACATATCGAAGAACCCCGTGCTCGAGTGAGCGCCCCGCGAAAGTCCTAACCGGAAGAATAAACAAGTGGCTCGACCAAGTATCCAGCTACGCGCTGCGTTGCGGCTAAACCTAAGTTAAATATATCACACAGTTTCATAGTAAAGTATAAAAAGATTAGAATACAGTTTACCCGCATCAAACGGAAATTCATTGGCGGAGCGCGGCTCTCTCCGTAATGCCCACTAAAAAATATCGCCGCGTGAGAATCTTTTTTTTTCCCCGAACTGAACCCCCGATGTGTTGTCGATGTGTCATCATCATTGCGCTCTTATCACAGATGTGAATGTTGCTTAAACCTAGAGAATTGATTTGTGCTGCCTTGCGTAGCGGACACGAAAATGTCGAAGGAAGAATTGTTAGACGAGCTGTCCTAGTTCGATTTTATTGGCGATTTCATCGCATGACCTTGTCGTAAGAGGGTGGCGGCGCCTCGTCCGAGGGCGCAAGTGGCGGTGGTGACGGCGGTGGTATCAGGATAGCGATGTGATAAGGCGGCGGAGGCGGGTTCTGTCTCACCGTCGTCATCGGCACTGTCGCTGCCGCTCTATTGACAACGCTGTCGCCGATGTTGGACGCGTTCGTCAGAGTGACAATGTGATCCTCCTGCATACGAGCGTTGTGCTCCGGTCGACCGCTATGGTGGTAATAGCTTTCACGATTATATTTGCAGAAGATCGAGTATAAACAAGCGGACAGCAGCAATATTAGCAGCCCGCAAAACACAAGTATCTCCAGGCCAGGCCCCTGTTAGCGCGAAGGTAAGAATTAATTGATCAGGAAACAAAACGAAAAGACAACAGAGGAATTATAAATTGCAAAACAGTGGCAGTATTTGAATTAGAATTTTGAGATACAATCTTGAGATTAAAATAATCTCTCCAAGTACAGACGCGCTTACCCGATAACCGAAGTAGAATTTGGCGGCTGCCACGAAGATTGTTGCCAGAGCAAAAGAGGACCAGATGCCACAGCGCAGTCGGAAGCCGGCCAGTTCGGCCTCCCGTAAATCAAAGACGCTCCCCGTTAGTAGGCTTCTATTCCGTTCTGTACCGTTCGCATTAGACAGAATCAGTTGATTGTTACTAGCGTCGGTGACATTGCTGCAAACAATACGTTAAACCAAAAACGATTTAATACCACCATAGTGCCATGTATCTAAACTCACTAAACTCACAAAACTGCAAACCGAGGGCGAATCATTTATAAGTAATCTTTCTGCTGCTAAGATATGTATAAGTGAGTCACCCTGTATATAGGAAGAGCATGTTCCTCTCAGAATGTCTCCTTTCTCTTAGTGTAGACCTTTTTGTGTTTTCATTAATTACTTGGGGATGTTGTTCAGCTGGGCGAGTTGGGCGGCGCTGAGCGACGCCGAACTGTGATGACGGTTCTCGTTGTTATGGATTCGCGCAGACGTCGTCGAACGAGTGACGATGCTTCGGCAGGAATTATTGACATTACTAGGTCCAGCTGGCGATGCGTTTCCGGCTGCGAGGTTACCTGCAAGGCCCTGGAATCGATGCACTGGAGTCACCATTTGCCTAAGTTCACCGCCGCGCCGACATTGGTCTGCAAAAATAAGCAACAAATAAAAGAAATAAGATAATGATAAGAGAAATAAAAAGAATAATTAAATAGATAATAAAAATGTTCCCTCAATCTTTTTTAATTTTTTCACTTATTTATTCAACTAACTTGAAGAGTTCAGTTAGCTTTACAGAATTATCTGAAGAAATAATTCCTAAACTATTTTGAGTTTTGTATGATAATGATAAAGATCCTTTACAATTTAGCATATATAAAAAAAATATATATATACTAATAATTTTAAGGTACACACAACATAGGGGAGTAGAATTGCAATATATAATTTTCACATTTTACCCTTCATTGATATCATATCCTTTGTTGGTACTTTGTTAATCCTGGATTTATACCGTCGTACTTACTGTGTGATTTTGGTGGCACAGTATGGCACAGTGTGGCAGGGTATCGGCGGCCAGTGAAGCCGTAGTACCTGCCCGCCGGTTTGTTGATCCAGAAGTGCATCAGGGGAGTCACTGTCAGCGGGTTCAGAGATCCATCGTTAGCTAATGATACAAGACAGTGTTTTAGTATTTTGATTGTAAATCATAGTCTGTATGTCTCAGTGGATAAATAATATCCCTCTCTTACATCTTTATAAAAAAAAAACTGGTAGTGTAAACTGGCGCATAAAGAAAAACAGCAAAAGTGTAATTAAAAATATATATCTACTTGAAATATAGACCATTTCTCTATTTCTCTGTCTTTGTATTAAGATTTATACATTATTTAAGCATTATATGTGCAACACGTAGAGATCTACATAAGCTATGCTGTAGAAATACAATTATCGCTTACTCTACAATGATTTCTTGTCGACGTTCGAATCATATGCAATCCCACTTGAACATTCCTTTCAACGCACACCTCTCCTGCTTGTCCGGGTCGGTCCCAAGCCCTACTGATCATATATCGCGAATAAATGCGTCTTATCGGTCTCAGACTATTCATCGTCTGCTATAAGCGTTATCGTCGTCTCTGTGATGCTGGTCAAGTTCATCTTCTATCTTAAAGTGGCGCTCTGAGAGAAAACAAGACCACGTATTTATCAATTAAACCGATAAGGCAATTGGCGTAAACATTGGAAGCAAAAAATACAGCCACACAGCAGAAGATAGAAAAGAGTCAATTACTACGTTTACGCGAGCGTTAGTTCTGTAGTAACTTACGATAATTCACTCGTTTACGCGGAGTAAATTATCGTAAGTTACTACAAAATCCCGTTTACGCGAGGGAATTATCGTAAGTTACTACAGAAGTAACTCAAAAAATATATACACATCTTAGACACTCATATTTTATGTATCAAAACATGTATCAAATATATTATAGATATTACAAATATTTACGTAAAAATTATTATCACTAGATATATAAAAGTAAAATCAAGTTTTTCTTTAATTATATTTTTTAAAACAATACAATCACGCATCTGAAGTATAGTCAAGAAAAACTGATGCAGATGCACCCAATTTCAAAAATAATCACTTCTATAATCTTCTGAATCTCTACTTTCATTCTAACAGCATATAGGCAAAATAAAATGTCAAGTGCTCTTTCACTCGTTTTTTTTCTCTCCACATCAACATACAGTAAATATCAGCATAAAAGGGCAGTGAAGAAGAATATCAGTTTACAAGGAGACCAGCTCACCAGCTGTTTTAGCAAGGAGTGCGATCCATAATAAAGGAATCCTACAGCGATTGTGCTAGGAAAGTGTAGAAAGTGCAAAGGAAAAAAGGCGCAGAGAACAAACTCAGGCTGGGATCATTTTCTCAGCTCACAGCTGTATTTCCTGCAATTCAAGGCAGGCCTCGGGTTGGGAGAGGGAAACCTATGAATGCAAGATACACGAGGAATCAGCAGGAGAGCGTGCTGGTCCTCTCGAGAAGCCAGCTGGGCAGCAAGGCGTCTGCGACACTCACTCGTCCTCGGCGGGCTCCGCGTCTCATTCCGCGTCCGTTCGTTGACGCGTTAATACGTAGTAATCCTCTTTGGGTCGAGCCTCCCTCATCGGCACATTCGATATTGGCCCGACGCGGCGACACGAGAAACCGGATGCAAACGTCTCTTCTCCGGTTATCCTTGCACTTTTCACACTCTTGACACTCTCGTCCTGCCGAAGTCGCGCATTATCCTCTAATCCTCGCCTGGTTTCCCTTCCTTTTTCCCCTCCCTCTTTCATTCACGAACGCTCTCGGTCTTCGCGCGATGCGACACTTATCCTGGCTTATCCTTCTCGCTTCGCCTTCATTCGCCTTGTCTCGAGCGAGAAGAGATAGAGAGAAAAAACGGGAGTCACGGGCCACGGTGGAGTGTGGACGTGCGTCGATAACAGACACTTATCTTCGCGCGAGTCGCCGTTGTCCGCCGTCCGCCATTGCTCCGCCGGCGACAGCGACAGCGCCGACAGCGCGCCTGAGCGCGCAAGGGCCGCAAGGTGCGACGTGAAGTTGCGCGTGCGACACGCGAGATTTCGCCGATTCGAGAAATCGAGACAATCGAGACGGTGGCAACCATTTCGGAACTCATAAAATTCACCTATATTTTCACGTGAAAATTTTCAGAAATCTACAAATTAATTATAATCTATACCAGATTTAATTAGATCCTAGATTCTAATCATTGCAACTCTGTGAATTAGAAATCAACAATTAAAGAGAAGGAATTGCTCGCGCAAATATAACCTATAAAAATGGTGGTGTAATGTTTTAGAAATAATACAAGGAAAATATAAAAGAACATAATTTCGGCGATCACTTGACGTGTATATAACATTTCTAAAGTCGCTTCGATTTCTTAAAAACGAGATGCTATTCACGATCGAGAGATACGTGTTTCGCGCGAGTGCACGGTGTTTACAACGATGTTTCTCGAACAGTGTTGACGTTTCGGCAGTCGGCACGAGAATTCGTTCTGCAACCCAACGAGAGTCATACGTCGATACGTGTCGAAGCCCAGAAGTGTCTAAAAATTGCCTTTCTAGGCGCATCAAACGTTGGAAAAAGCACAATCGTTAACCAACTTATCAAGCGATCGGTAATCATCTTTGTTTCTATATCTTATATTTATCTAAATTAAATGCATAATGGCTCTTATTGCCTAATTAATCGAAATATTTTATATACTGAGCCTCTATACAGTTATTAAATGCATAAATTTGTATACTTGTATAAATTAAATTATCTTGTCTACATAGCTTTAATTTATTAAGTTGTCTTATTTATATCTCTTACCTGCACATAAAAAATACAGGAGGAGCATTCTACAAAAGTTTATTACAAAAATTTATATTACTTATTTTTACTCTATTATTATCATATATATGTACAATTCTTCGTATACATATTACGTCTTTAAATAGGTATGCCCTGTATCCTGCAAGGTGCACACCACACAAGCTAAAGCGCGTGCAATATATTGCGAAGGTAATACTCAGCTGATATTCCTGGACACCCCTGGCATGGTCTCCATGAAAGAGTCTAAAAAGTTCAAGTTAGTCAGTAGTTTCAAAACAGATCTAAAGACTTCCTTGCAAGCGGCAGATATTGTAGGAATTGTGCAGGACGCAGAGAATGTATATACCAGGCACAAGATTGATACAAACATATTAGAACTCTTGACGGAAGATATAAGAAGCAAGATTCCTATAATTCTGGTCATTAACAAAGTAAACAGACTAAAGAAGAAGGAAATATTACTCGACTTGATACACACTCTGACTAAGAGCAAGAAATCTCCAGATTTCTATGATGTATTTATTATATCTGCCTTGGCTGGGAATGGCATTAACGATTTGAGGATAAATTTATGACTATCGTAAATAATATTTATATATAATTCTTGGAAATTATAATATAATTCCCATATTTGGAATATTTGTACCGTCTGTATTTCATTATTTTTTTGTGTTTTGCAGACTTATTTGTTAGACACGGCTAAGCCACGAGCCTGGGAGTACGAAGGGCATGTTTACAGCGATAATACGTGCGAGGATATAATACGACAGACGGTGCGGGCAAAGTTGATGGATATTCTGCCGAACGAGGTTCCATATCGTTTACAGGTCAAGTTGGAACACTTTGATCCAGCACCCGACGATAGTATCAAGGCACTGGTGTCCGTCACGTGTCCCAACAAGCGAATTGCTCGTCTACTAACGTGCGGCAGCAACAACAGAATAGGTCAGACCGCCGTTATAGCAGAGGAAGCACTGCGGCACGCTTTTCGAACGTCGGTGAGATTGAATATAAGCGTGCAATCTCTGTCGTGATTCGGCTTGTATTTGTTATTTGTAAAATAAAGTTAAATGTTTGCGATAAGATTAATGTTTTAATACAAACCGAAACCAAAAGTCAGGGGGGGGGGGCGATACGCTTGACGTGGTCGTAATCGGTAGCTACATCGGCAAGGGAAAGAGGACCGGCACTTACGGTGGTTTTCTCTTAGCTTGTTACGGTGATGTACCTGAAATATTTCTTGTGAAAATGAACAGGGACACGTTGTATGATTAATGGAAAGCTTTATCCAGTATTTAGATATCTCTAATACTTGTAATAAGATATATATTTTTAGATATATATCACAACGACAAATTTGGTAATTCTTATAATTTAAGTTTTTACTGTGAGCATATTAAGGCTCGTCCACAATTGCCGTAAGCGTATGCAGTAAGACGTAAGCAGTAAGCTACAAATTTTTACAGGATTTTTACAGTTCAAAAATAATCGACATTGTTGGTCAATTTTTACTGCTTACATCTTACGGCTAGTGTACGGCTATTGTAAAATGGGCTTTATATTTTGTTTACTTGGTGCATTACTTCTAGCTCATATCGATGTATATTATTTTCTCATAAACAGATCGGCACAGGATTCAAAGAGGAGGGCCTCGAAAATCACACCAAATTTTTCAAAGATCATGTAATACCGCAGGTGAAATCGTACTACCGCTTTGATAGTAGCCACGAGTCGGATCACTGGTTCGAACCAATTCAAGTCTGGGAGAGAAAGAGAGAGAGAGAGGGAGAGAGAGAGAGAGAGAGAGAGAGAGAGAGAGAGAGAGAGAGAGAGAGAGAGAGAGAGAGAGAGAGAGAGAGAGAGAGAGAGAGAGAGAGAGAGAGAGAGAGAGAGAGAGAGAGAGAGAGAGATCAAGTGTGCTGATTTTTCCTTCGTCCGTAGCAAGAGTGGCTATCGGAATAGTGAGTTTCCCGAAAGCAAGCATTTGTAAAAATATGACTGACCGCAATTGCGCTAAAAGAAATTGATATTGCGTGACGTAATTAATTTACTCCTGAAAATCTTTTATCCACATCGAACGTTTTGCGTTATCGCGATATTTTGGAGACGCATCGTATTTTTTTTCTACCAACTAAACAGAGATAGAAGCTACAATATTTTTGCAATTAATTCTTCCTTGGAGTTTTCTTGTAATTTTTCGAGCTCCTTTAATAAGTTTTGTTCTGGTTCAGGTCGATCCGGAAAAGGGAATATCTTTAAGGTTTCCGCGATTCATCAGGATTCGTGAGGATAAGTCCTGCGAGCAGGCTACTTCCGCTCAACATGTGACGGACATGTACAACAATCAAGAGCAGATTAAAAATAAAACTTCAGCATCGAAAACCGCGGAGGAAGATTTCTATTAATTTCTTTTCTTTTTTATGTCGCGACGCACAAATTGAGCCAGTAAGTAAATCATGTATCTTTTATAATCATTATTTCTGTAAGAGTTATTGTAAATAAAACACGTTTGATATGGCATACAAATTCTGTAATTTTCATTCGCGTTGCGACATCTGACATTTATTTATTATACTAATGAAAATTAATTTCGGAGGAGGATTAATTAATATTTTATTTATTGTTTACATTTTGAAGTTCATGTATATTATCAATGTTTTGTATATCAGTAACTTTGAAGATTTAATAAAGTTTCTTACATCTTCAAAAATTCTAAGGTTTAACTTCTTTATTACGAATAAAATATGACTCCTGATTTCGTTTAAAGTTTAAATCCATAATGTATATGACTTTTTAATGAATATGTAAATGTTTAGGAGAAACTAAAGGCCGATCGAGATTAAATAGACATCGGTAGAGCACCTTGCTGATTAATAATCACAACTCTTAATAATTTACGATTAACTACACATACTGCGAATGAAATGATTCACCTGGGCGATGCGTTATATCTTTATCTAGGACGCTCTTATCCACTTATCTTGTATTTGCCAGTGATAAAGCGCCGGAACGTTAGGCGATGATACACGGGTATCTGTCGACGTTCCCGATCGACTAATTACGTTCTCGTCGCGTCGCACCGTTCCCGAAATAGCTGTCTCCCTTACGTGAATTGGGGAAGCGTTAATTCGCAACGGAGGATATCTTCCGCAGGACGCAAGGAGATGGTCGTCAAGAGTTCCGGACCGCTTCTCGAGAAGCAGATCGGCTGCATTAAGTTCACGATTTTCTGCTTGAACGCGATAATATGGGTGGGTGCGCGTGGAGTTATCACGATGATTGCGTCGTCTTGTGAAGTTACACCGTGATAGTGAAATATGATGCTACGATTTATTTTAAGTGTGAATTGAAAAAAAGATCTACGAAATGAAAAATGAAAGCAACTTGTATCCGACGACAATAGTGAATCGAAAAGAGAAAGAAAGACATTTGTAATAACAGAATCTTCGTAATCGAGAATTTGTTTCGTAAAACATAAATTCGTCTCTATTCTTCTCTCTCTTGCTTAAGAAAAGTTTTTCTCAACTGAAATTAATGTTTGCTCAATAGGATAATCGATCGTTTCCTTTAAATTTCTTAATAAATTACATTCTTTCAGATATACAAAATACAGTAATATATAATCTTTTTTAAATAATTTTTTAAGAGTATATTCAATTTATTCTTGAGCAATAGAAAAATTCTTTAAATTAAATTACGAAATTTAATTTATATGTAGATATTTTGAGGGAGGGAAATATCGTGAGGTTTATTTTTAATTAATAAATTTTCGCAACTAATTTAGCAGTCTCTGAAAAATGTTATCTCTCCCTGCACGATCACGGTTAATAGTTGCCGTATGTTCTTAATTAACATGCAATTAACAAAATCCTTGTCGCTCGACGAAAGATCCTGGGCTGTGCGATGTTCGGACTGTCGATCTGGATGCGGTTCGAGCCGACGCTCGAGGAGTGGGTGGAGTTCCTGAATATGTACGAGATCTACATCGGGGTTTACTTGCTGATCGCCACCTCGGTGCTCGTCATGGCCATCGCCTTCATCGGCTGCGCCGCCGCGCTTATGGAACACATCATGACTTTATACGCCGTAAGAACGCTTATCAATCAAACTAGCAAGTTCTTGAGAGGAGATCATTTCCGAGGAAATCGATTCTGCAAGATGCTTAGAAATGCTTAGAAATTAAACCTTTACGGATTGATGTAAATTAATGCCCCACAAAAAATATTTTCTTAAGTCTCTTAAAGTCATTTTGTTGCAAATTAATTTTCTTTAATTATCCCTGATTATTTAATTCAAATACAAATTGATAATACATATCATCTTGTGCAGAAAGTTTTCTTTTTATGAATTAAGATATGTAAAGATTGAGTTTTTATACTTTCTCAAAAATAAATTTTCTTCACATATAATTTTTAATTTAAACATTTATTTTTGCCACTATAAAATCGATTTTTTTAAATTAATTTAAAAATCGAAAAGATTATTTTTCCGCAATTGCAACAAATTTGACGGAAATTCGTAGAAATGAAAGGACTTATAATTTTAGCACGTGGGTCTTCAAGCGTTCAGTTTCATTTGCTGTCTATCCGGAGCGGCGGTCATTCTTGATTATTCGACGTACGACAGTAAGATTCAGCCCGTCATCGAACGGGCCATGTACAATCTTATCAGCAACTCCCATCACGACTCGGCGAGCTTCATTCTGCGAGTTATCCAGGAAACCGTAAGGGAACGTTGATCTCCCCTTGGAGGGGAAAAACCGCGTGTTTATTTCTCAGGATTATTAATTAATTTTTGACGGATGTGTGTGTTAGGTCGGATGCTGCGGAGCCGACGGACCCAGAGATTATACGCAGTTGCGTAAACCATTGCCCACCGAGTGCCGGGATACCGTCACCGGAAACGCCTTCCATCACGGCTGTGTGGAGGAATTGTCTTGGTTTCTGGAGGCGAGATCGGGATGGCTCGCCGGTCTGGCGATGGCATTGTGCATGCTTCACGTAAGCACAGAAGAAGCTTTTCTTCTTTTCTTCATTAATCCTGTAGCTGTAATATCTCTCTCTTTCTCTCTCTATAATTATATTAAATAACAATTTCTATTTTCGGCTGCTTTTGTTCTAATTTTTTTTTAAATTCCAATTACTGCAGGTGATCATAGCGGTGCTGTCGCTGACACTGATACGAGCGATCAAGAAAGAAGAGGACTCCATACCGTTCAAGCGCTAGACATCAATTCGTCATCTAATGATGTGCAACAGTGACATATTATAATTAGTGTAATTATAATTCTTTTTATAAAAAAGAAACAAAGGAAGTTATAAAGTCTATATGTTTCTAAATCGCGAATTTTGCGAGTTATATCATTCCAAGAGTGACATCAATCGTCAGTAGGGATATGCAATAAGTAGTTTTGCGCTCGTATCTTTTCATTTCTGAAGCTTTCAATTTTCAAACATAAAAATTTGTCTTTTTTTTCGAATAAATCCTCCATTCAAAGTTGGATTCAGATTCGAAATAACTCGCATATTCCTGCCACTGTTTTATAAGGAACTATATTACGTTTTAATTATCGCTAATTCACGACAGACATTCATGCGTTTCACTTTAAAATCGAGTACATCCAATTTGTTCTTCCATTAACATTTTTTTTAGTTTTGTACATCATTTCTATTCTCTTGCATGATTTATATTTATAAATTAATGGTTATTTTTAGGAAAAGCCATTTTTAAATAGATTTACATGGAAAACAGAGAGAATATATAAATAAATTAAGTTGCTATCTATAATAATTATTGAATGAATACTAATAACCGAACAACAATTGCTAAAAATGAGATATTATCTCTGATATTCAATGTAAAAGTTATCACGATGATATATTGATAAATGGAAAGTAAAGAATTAATAAACGAATAAAAAATAGCTAAATCAAACTTTGATTTTAATCATTATCGCGACTAACCACATTGCTTATTATAATATGTTGTACAAGAAATAATATTGCAATTTTATCTGAAAAATTAAAACCCGGCCCTTCAAATTCTATATTCCTTCAATTTATCATATTGACAGTACTCACTTTTATAAAATTATTAAGTTATTATTATTTTTTTGTTTTACATTTAATTAATTTACGTTTTATTAACAGATTACTTATATCTTTTCTAATCTTTTTTATTCGATATGTGGATTTGTTGTGACGCGATAAGTAAATTCACGTTTTCGTTTCATTTATTTACAAAATACGAAGTATACATACATAATATACGATATACAATATATATTTATATATATTATAGTCAATAATTTATTTACAATAATGCCGTTCGATTGCGATCATCGCCGATGTTTTGCTACATTGAATAATTCGATGCTGTAAGTTTGTAAATTTTTCTACATCAACGATATACATTGGTCCATTTTTTAGAGAATTGCAATTACAAAAAATTGTTGCTCTGTAAAAGACATTGTAGATTTGCAGCGCTGTCGCATTGATTCTTATCTTTAATTTTGGCATGAATAAATTTATTAAAATTTATTTTTAAATCTAAGATATTTTTAATTAGAAATCTTACGTAAGTATAATATTAAATTTATCATAAATCACTATTTATTAAGTGTTCAATTATCGTAATGGCAACCAATATATATAATAACACATTTACAAAATACGTGCGAAATATAATATATCTACCTTTATCAAAAGGATTATCAAGAAAAATTTATGAAAGAACCATTATACATAAATAAGACTGTTGTGTTTAGGATCGTACCGCTCGTATAGTTTATCATAAAAAAAAACTATGTACCTTCTCCCTTATATAATTATAAAAATTAATTATTCTAATATTTAGCTTGAAAGAAAACGAATCTACCTGGCGATTGACCGCAATCGAAGTGGATTGCGAAGGACTCGGAGGAGTCGAAGATCGGATCGAGATCTAACCAACGAAGGGGTAGGGCGCATAGGGCACCGGTGCCGGGTAGTAACCGGGATACGCCGGCACCGTCGGCTGCACCGGCACCGTGTTAGTGATATAGGTGGTGAGCTCGGTAGGAACGACCCTTGTGGAGAAGAGGGTGGTGTAGGCGGTCTTGGCGCCGAAGGTGAGCTTCAGTACCCGCGAGTCGGACACGGTGGCGAGGGTCTGGGTGACTATGGGCGCGCTTGTCACCGTGAATTGCGGCTGTTGCGGGAACAGCGGCAGCTGCGGTACCTGCGGTACCTGCGGAACCTGCGGCTGCAGCACCGGGCTCAGAGTGGACGTGCCGTATTCGTAGGATGTCCTGAAGCAGAGGAATGCAATCATAATGCATCACGGTAGAAAATATAAATGTAAGATAATGTAATAAATATAATAGAAGATACTTGCAATGAATCGACGCATATAATATTAAACAAATTTTAAATATTAATATTTAATTATTTATAAATTGCTCTTTAAATATCCATTACTTAAAAAAAGGAAAATTCGCTTATTAAAAGTATTTGGATGAAGATACCGACCTAGGCACGGTGCCGACTGGCCTGGTCAGCGTCGAATAGATGGTATTCCCCAAGTTCACCACAGGAATTACATGTGACTCGTATAGCGTCTCCAATGTGACTACCGGTTTGGAGGTAGTGATAACCTGGGGTTGCGGTTGACCGAAATATTTCAGCAGAGCCAACTGTTGAGCCTGTTCCGGGGTCAGCTGAGGTTCGGCGTTGCTGCTGGTCGCGACGTCGCTCTTCACCTTGGATGGCGACGCCGACTTGAAGATGTCTAGGTCGGCATCGGGGTCGTTGTTGGGCACCACTATCCTCTTAGGCACGTCCTCGTCATCGCTATCGTCGTCGCCGAAGTCGAGCTCGAGGTGCAGCTCGCTGCCGGCTTCGTCGAGCTTCGAGTTGAACTCGTTCAGCGTCTTGCTCGGAATGAACTGATAGATCTCCATCGGCGGTAACGTCTTCGTCGCTGTTACCACCCGGGCAATGTTGTACGTTTGCACCAGAGTCAACCGGGTGGTACTGTTGCCGGCGTAGATCACCGGCAACATATGCGTCTTTAGCAACGTCTGTGTCGTCGAGAACGTTTCCGTCAGCGTTTCCAACGGCGGCGTCGCCTGAGCAGCGTCCAGAGAGATCGCCGGAAGCGTCGCGACAGACGAGTCCAGCGGCAAAGTCGACTCGTAGGCAGCCCCGGTGTTCGCCAGGATATTCTCCGTGAGCGGTTCGGTGGGCGAGATCGAGCTGCTCGGTTCGGCCGTTGCGAAGGTTTTCTTGATGGTGGAGGTCACCGTGATGTAGCGGGTGTTTCGGAGTGTTCCTACCTGAAGAGAAAACGTCTTGGGTTATTAAATCGATAATTCAGTGATTAATTTAATTGTCCATCTAATTGGCAAATAGATGAATAGATATTAAAATAGAATCAAAAGAGCTGACCTGGAAAGCGTAGGGCGATTTGATAGTGGCAATCTCGAAGTATATATTATCGAGATCCGCCGCGGTGGAGATCTCCACGTTGAGCGTCTCTATCGGCAGGATCTGTTCTCCAGGATGCTGCTGATCCTGCTGCATGCTGACGCTGGCCACATCCTCGCTCTCACTGGGGTCCAATTCGTCTTCCGTCAAGGACAGCTCCTTCCTCTGGGCAACATTGGCGCCACTGGATGAGGCAACGTTGATCGTCGCCGCCGTCGCTCTGCCTTGCTCGTCAAAGATCGGTCCGGGAGACGACTCCGCTGTACTCGGCTCGGTCGTTGACGTTCGGAAATCCTCATCGTCCACCTGTTTGCGAATCATGATCCTCGGCTTCGGCGTGGTCTTGTACGACCAGCGACCTTGCGTCCTCGGTAGCTTCACCTTGGGCAGAAGACTGACCGGCGTCGACGATGGCTGGTCATTATTCTTCGACTTCGTCGACTGTTTCGAGGGTGAGATAGCGAACTGACTGTTCGGCCGGAAACTGCTGCGACGACGAGTGATGGGCGCCTCAGTGGTGGTGGTCGCAGGGCGATTTCTGAGAAGAAGAAGATTTAAGTCAAAAGAGAATCGCTTCGTATCAAATTATTATGTTTCCTAATTTATAGAAAAAACGATAGCGCGATAAAATTAATGATTGTTTAACAAAACAAAGAAAGAGAGAGAAAAGATTATTATTAATCATTCATGAATTAATTCTCTTAATTGTGCCATTCCGTTAACGACACTCACTTATAATTCGGTCGCGTCGTACTGGAGCGATTCTTTCCAATCCTCGTTTGCTGTGGTTCGCTGTTATCATATTCATCGGCGATCTTGTTTCGGAATTTGGGCCTAGATGGATTATTGGGGGTCGGTCTTCGCGTCGTTCGCACCGGAATGCCTAATTCGAAAATTAATCAATGAATCATCTATTTCTCGAGAGGCTTATAAGAAAAATTTTATATTATAAATTTTATTGAGAATGGAAAAAAAATTGGTAAAGAAGACTTTTATTTTTATTATAATTCATATAATTATTAAGCTCGCGATTATTGCACGCTACAAATTATATTATTTTATAAGTGAAATAAACTAAAATTTTTGGAAGTAATAAAATATTAAAACAAACGTGTAAAATCTTCTATTTCTAAAGATTAAAAAATTTCTGTATATTACAATAAGACAATTTTTTTATCACACATAGGCTTTATAACTTACATACATGCATAAGACACAAATACTTTTTGTACAAAATTCATTATATCATGTAATATACCAAATTTAGATTGAGCGAAAAAAGAATTTGGATATAAATTTATCAAAATTTACAAAAATTTATCGTGGAATACTCACCGGAGGGTTCGTCGAAGAGGGCCTCTAAGGGCAGCGAAGACTCCTCCTGTTGCTGATAGGTCGGGGTGGGTTCCAGCTGAGGCTTGAGCTTACCGTGCTGAGGACCGATGGTCTTCAGGATGCGGTTGGAGCTGGAGGGCCGAATCTTACCTTCAGCCACCGGCGCGAGCGGCGCCGTTAGGATTCTCGACGAGCTCTGCAGCACCTGGGCGTACTTGCCGTTGATGTAGGTCCCGATCACGCTGGTCTCGTGCACAGTAGTGAGCCCGTCCTTCACGATGGTACCGCCTAGCTTGGTCACCAGCCCGGTTGGGTTCTCCTTATCCCTTCGCGGGGTTGCGCGCGGCTTGTGAGGAGCCTTCGACGACGGTCGCAAATTGATCAGCTGTCAAAAACCAGGATTGTATTAAAAATGGATGCTAAATCATCGGAGATTATGACGATAATTCTCTACAGTAAACATGCATAATATGATTATAATGGAATAATTTTCATTCTAAATTCAGTGCAAATTTTCAAATTTTTAATAACATTCGGGAGGAGGACTTAAATAAGTGGCACATTTAAAATTAATTTCTAATGGAATAGAGGGAGAGAAGAAGAGGGAAGAGAAGAGAGTACGTGATAAAAGTCATAATAAAATATTAAAATAATATATATATGTAGAAAAATATATAATAAAATAATAATTCGATTTGCAACAAGACGTTCGAGGCTCTGTGATGCTGGAAAATACCGTTGGAAAAGCGCGTGCGTCGCGCTCCGCGGGCGAAACCGATTTATCGGTGGGATCGGAACGGACTTTCACGCCGATCGTCATGGCCGAGGGACGGACGCGGGGGAGGCATATCTAGAAAGGATCGGCTAGGAAATCGATTACGGCACGCGGAAAATTACACCGACGCGGTTATTCCGTATAATTTCGCGGCTTCGCGAGTTATCGTGAAAGTCGCTCGTCGAGATGCAGTAGGTACGTTGCGCAATTTTACGGCGAAGCCGTGCATCGCTTCCGCACGCGACCTTCTCACCTCGCTGGCCGGATGACCCATTTTTCCGACGGCAAGAACGCGATCGGAACTCGTTTGTACATGTACCGACAACGACGTTCGTACGTTAGCGACGCGATCCGGTTTGGCGGCGGCAATTAACGGTATCGGAACCAGATTCTCAATTTTCATTTCTCGCAGCTCCGGCTCACGCGCGCCGAAGATCAATGTCGCTTTTATAAACTGGATATCTGACTTTCCTACCTCTGCGACTGATCTAGCGTGGAAAGTTAATCGCGGATCTTGCAGGTGCGAAATTGTTGGCTGGATTCCGAAAGAGCCCAATGCCACACTTCTGACAAATTAGATTATATTTTACTTTCTCTCTACGTATATATAAGACTAAACAGAATTATAAAAGGTAAGATACAAAAGAAGTACATTTGTCTCCCGATTTTTTTGAAAGTAAGATATTCATTCGGCTGAAGAGTCAGCGAGGACAAATTTCGGGGAGTAGCATTGGATTTATAAAAATGAACTTATAAAAGTGCAAATAACTACCACTGATTAAAATGTCATTCTGTCGTTAAAATGTCAAAATATCAATTTAGAAATAGAAATATTATATCTTTAGAAATATTATTTTAACGTATATCGTATATTTTGGAATACTACGTGTTTAAATATGTGATTTTCTCCACTTATTTCACTGCAGAGAAAGCAGATCCGGCAGTCAGTTGGTCTAGTTAGAAAATATTAAAAGGAGGCCAGGAAGGCATTAAAAAGGCGTAAAATGTAATTGTTAGGTATAGCAATTCTACAACATAAGTAGTACAAAATCAAATAACGTGTAAAGTTACATATTCTGATGTTCCACGAACGAGGAAACCAATAACTCATGGCATTTACGTAGCATTTGATTTATTTTCGTGGTTTCAATCGTTTCTCTGATCTACATTTTACATACCTTGTACGTCTCGTCGATCACTTCCGTCGGTTGCTTTGAGAGAAAATCGTATTCCGGTTCGGCGAGATTGTTCTTCACGCCTGGAGTTTCATCTTTGGCACGTACTTGAACAACCGATGACAATACGGGTGTCTTCGTCTGTTTACTTAGTTCCTAATACATAATGTTTTATAAGTTATTATAATAATTTAATTTCTAAAAAATCAAACCGTAATGCACATAATTTAAATATATTATCATGACAGAATTTAAAACATTTAATTATTGTATGTTATATATGTCAAAGTTATTTTACGAAGGTCTCTTACATATCAAAAGACTAAGGACATTTATAAAAAAAAAAGTCGACCTCAATTAAAGTAGTCGATGAATTAGGTGTTGACGTAACATATAATGGCAGGACATCCTGCATAGCGTCATCCCGTTCTTACCTGGCTCTTCGTTGGTTTCGGCGCGGCATTCTCGGACGGATTCACCACGTTCTGCTCGACCACGGAATTCACAACGATCTTTGTGCCCTTTATCTGCTTCTTCGTCTCGCCGCCCTGATCCTCGGCCTTGTGGGTCTTGCTGGGCTGGATGTCGGGGACATTTTTCTTCGGCTGCTGCTCCGTCGTCGGCTTCGTGTAAATCGCCGGCGTGGAGGACGTGATCTTCTTCCCGATGCCTCCCTCTGAAAAGGAACGTCGCATTTGCATACCTGACGAGAATAAAGATCGCGATTTCACGAGGCCGAATGGGAAAACGAAACTAAAAGAGCACACCCTGACGGCCAACATCCGCGCCGAAGGCCTCACCAAATTTTTTATCCTTTAGGAAGAAAGGCTCCAAAATATGTGGAAATCTCTTCCCTCGACTCTTAGTTTTATGTGCGTCAACCGTATTATTTCTTATTTTAATCCCCTATCACATTTAAATCGCATTCTTATATTTTAATTTCTTTGATAAGTGTACATTATATTATTTTATTTTATTAATTGTACCGGTCAACGTATTATTTTATTCAATTTGGTGATTAAACTAATATTAATTTTTGATTGCAGCTTTCTCACGTAATATAATAAGTGTAATTAATTATAGGTATAATAAAGTATAAATGATTATAATCGTTTTCTGTTACATTTTCAGGTTTTATATCTTCATTTGAAGATAAGGAAGCAAATGAAAACATGCAACTTCGTGCTGAGTAGATGGTTTAAAAAGTCAAGGAGAGAGAAGATGACAAAAGAGTCATGACGAGTGAACAATGCGCATGATACGCGGACCCGGACAGCGACATGCTAAAGAGATTGGTCCCCGACGCCCCTCGCCAAGGCCCACCTTGAGTACACAGTACTCCTCAAAGTCTCAAGGCCTTATCCTCACTCGTAACACGAAGGATCAGGGCTCGTGAACGAGCATGGCGTAACAAAGAGGTGTCGATTGCGCTTAGAAAGTATAATTTCTGGCACAATTCAAAATCGCATGACACCTCATGGCTACGAATACCAATTGCGAATCTTCTGCTTCGCCGATTGCGACAGCTCTCGGTATTAGTTTCTCAGCAAACTCGCTCTTTGGAACTTCTCGATAGTTCTTCACATTCTTACGATAGCTGAGCAAGACGCATTTTATGTGTCGGATGATTATAACAATACTTAATTGAAACAAATGCTTTCTTTAAGTACTTCAATTAGTCGCACTTTAAAAGAAAACGAAATTTGATAACACAATCATCACATTGACAATTTCGGCAGACATATTTAATTAATTGATTTTACTTCAAATTAAAATTATGATTTTACAATTTTTATTTTTAACAATTTTGAACATTTTTACTTATAATATTTTTATAATTTTATTAATTTATTATTACAATAGTATCACTGTATTTCAAATTTTACGAATCTGATGTAATTATCCGAGTGTAATTAATAAGTAAAATTTTGCAGACGTTACCTGGAGGAGCGCTCTGAGGGCTGAAGACCATCACCGTGTTGCCGATCGTCGTGGTGAAGTCCAAAAAGCCGTAGACGGTCTGGGTGACGAAGTCATTATTTGTAGCTGCTGGTTCGATCGCTGCGGCTGCGTCCTCCGGGTAGCTCTTGTAAACTTGCGCGGCGGACACTGCAACTGCAGGAAATGCTCTCACAAAAATCTGTTTTACTTTACAACCCGCTCGACGATCGATTACAAAAATATAGGTATTACACATATAAACGCGTTGTACAATTCGTGAACGAATTATACTATACTTTTATAGTATACAAAGTGTACTATAAAATAATTTGGAAAGATATAACGCGATCGGTCCTTTCCTACGATCGAGCAATATTAATGCAATTTTATCTTATCCAAAACGTTCGTAGCGGTCCGAGGAAATTAGTGAAAAATTGATAGGAAAAGAAGACGTTATCCTTTTTGGCCGATTTTGGTCGGCAGCTTTCTGCTCGCGACGCGGTCGATCGGAGGATTTCTGGCAGACCTTGAAACGAGAAGCGCTTCGCTCAAAATTTTACATTTATCAGCGATGACGTCATTACACTCACCATACGCTAGAGCCGCGACAAACACGAAGTATCTCGATGTCATTGCGCTCAATCTGCTCTCATCCTACGCGAACACACACGAATCTCGCGGAATCTGAAAGAAGCAAATGAGGGAAAAAGGAGCATGAGAAAAAAATCGTTTTCACAATCAGTGTGACAGTCCGATGTCCTTAGTATACATACCGTATGTAATAGCCAATTGGCCATTATAACAGTCTTACTTTTTCGCGTCGTGTACACGATAAAAATATTATTACATCACCGAAATGTAAATGAATGGGAATATAGAAAAATATTCTTGCAAAACACCGCGAAGATACACGTGTAATTCAATTATTTATATTAATTAGTAATTACTTATAATTGTATCTCATGTTGTTTTACGATTCGACAGAACAAAATAATTTGCGAGTTACACATTTATCGTATACTTGATACGGAATAATATTTTCTTTATGATCATGGGAGAATCGAGCGGTAATTCTCAGACAATTACGCAATTATTGCAGTCGCACGTGCAATCGGCCACTCATAATCATCTCTTGGGACGGGATAAAAACTGCAGCGTTACATCAGCCGCGTAAATATGACGTATTACCGCCGTTATTTTGCAAAGCACCGTTACTTTTCCTCTCCCTTAACAATCAACGGTTATGTAAAAATACCGGCGGATTCTGCTTTATTAGAAATAACGTCCTGTCGATTTATCTTCGCGCGCGCTTCTCTCATGGAGATTACTAATTATTTATTAATCTCCTACTCGAGAGATTGTCCTCGGATTTACGCATTCCTGTCTCTCTGCGGAAGAGAAATATTTCAATAGACAGCGGCATCGACGCGTATTTCTTTGCGGATTTAACGAAAACCTGTTCGATTGTTATTACAATATATTTTCCTCTTTAACAAATCTTTCTTTCTGCCTATAATTAAAATTTGAATAAACTTCAAATATTTTCACTCTCAATTTTTTATTCTAATAAACAAGACATTTTAATAACGGCCTAATATTTCCTGCTTTTGATATCCCTCGATATTTTTATTCGCTTGACATATTCCTTTACGGAAGATAAGAGTTCCGTTCACGTAAAACATTGACATTGCCAGTCGAATTTTAATTTCGCCGGCCAGCGAAACGGATAAAAGGAGCGGGGGCGATTTCGCGATCGCGTGAGGCAATCGAGCATGTCGCAAGCTAAAAAATTTCCTTCTCGCCCGATCGCTATCTGCTCGAGCATGAGCATTGTGAGGCATGAGCTCCGTTCGGAAAACATCCTGTGTGAGGCAAACGCAAGACAGCGGCGCTAACACAATCGCGGCGCGGAAAGTGCGCGCCCGTGCCCGCGCCCGACGAAATCGTTACGTAACGCGCAACCGCCGCCGCCTAATAATCGTTCTACCCCGAAACAATGGTAAGTCGTGCCTCCGGGAAAAGAAGGCACGACTGGAATCTGATTTCGAATCCAAGGGGGGGGCCGGATCGACGCCCCGGCGGTGCCGAAAAGCGCGGCGCGGCGCGCGCTTTTCCCATTCTTGTCGTGTGCCGTTACAAAGTGCTCCGTTACATCGCTGATTGCTATACGGGGTGTCCCGGAATTACCGGACGTTTCTCTATGCCAAAGCAACCTTGAACAATGCTGTCGAAGAGAAGACGTCGTTTCTACCTTTCTCCAATCATGTACTCTCGCAATTGAGCCTAGAATGAAGATCGTAATTCGAGGCAATTGAGCCTCGAATTGAGAGATCCGCTCGAAACCGGCCGATTTTGTCATCGACTTCCTTCCACCGGAGACCTTTCGCTCTTAATTCTTGATTACCCGCTAATAATTTGCATATTCTAACTTTTTTCAATTATTCATTTTATGTGTGTCTTTCACGCGAAAACCCTCTCGATTTGGTCACTTTCACTGCTTTCCTTTTCGTACACCCGAAGCGAAGCGCGAAATATTACTTCCGTCGCAGGAGTCTCTCGCGGAGGAATGGTCTTTCAATCCGGGCAGTTTTTCCCGGAGACCCAGAATCGCAATTGGAGGGAATCGGAGTAGCGCAGCATCGCGGAATCGCGAGATCGCTCCTTTCACCCGTGTTCTCTCACGACCGCGGCGCGGTTGAGCTCGCGGCAAGTTGTAATAACGGCTCCAGCTGAAACTGAAAAGCGCGAGCATAACGCTTCTATCGCGAGAACTGTTTCTGATGATGGGGTACGCGGGTTCGCGCATTATTCTCGCGAGGTAAATACGGCGAGAATTCGCGAACCGTACGCAACTTATCGAATGGAGAACCTATCCCACACTGTAAAAGAGATCAATATTAATTTATCGATCGTCAACGGTATCTTTATGCGAAATAATTGAAAGTATAGAAAAGATGCTTCTGCGTTTAAATAATGATTAAAGATGTAACGACGCAGAGCGTTTATCTACATAGCATATGTATCGTAATTGTATATAATATAATTAATATTTTAATATTGTATTATATTTTATATATTATATAATTTTATGTAATTAATATATTATACCTTTATGTTTCCGTCCTTTTGTT
This sequence comes from Temnothorax nylanderi, assembly GCF_030848795.1. Lineage (NCBI taxonomy): Eukaryota > Metazoa > Arthropoda > Insecta > Hymenoptera > Formicidae > Temnothorax > Temnothorax nylanderi. The sequence continues at coordinate 32,115 of NW_027249495.1, read as the reverse complement.
AATAAAATCTTCGTAGATTCGTACGTGTTACGTGAATGAAAATAGCGGAGGCTGAGACAAAGCACAGCCGAAAATAATCACTGCGAGTATTCAAGGTGCGAGGGACAACGACGACGAGTCATTCTCCAACTCGCGCGAAGGTAAAGAGGAGTGGCCCTACTCTCTCGCTCTATTCCGCTCTATCGTATACACGCGCATACGTGCGCGGCACGTGTAATGACCTGTAAAAAAAGAAATACCGTGCTGCAACGCGGTTATAAATCTCGGTCGAGCACTCGAGTGAACCCTTTCCCATAGCGCGCGACTCTTTCTTGCGATCGAGATGTGTTTTCTTGCGGAAAGAATCGCGAAATGTACAATGCAATATTCCAGTGACGCGCGAAGAGAAGAAACCTTCACTAATCTAATGATTCATGGTTTAAAAATAATGTATACTTCACTCCGTCGGAATTGTACTCTCTCTTTCTCTCTCTCTGCTATTGTACTTTTTTAACGTGTAATTATATAACGTCTCGTTACATTCTGATTTAATTTATCAAATTAATTCAGATTATAAATTACACGTGAATGGTGGACTGTCTAAAGCAGAGCAACCAAAAGATTGAGGAAACGGAAATATAAGTATCGCCGAGTTTCTCATTGTCGCGAGGCCCCCATCTTCGTGAAAATTAGTAGCCGAACGTCGCGACGCATTAAAGACCAACAGATTTATTATGTCCGTGAGCGAAAATTTCGTGGTCAAGAGTAACGATCTGGGCGAAAGCCCGTCTCGAAATATATGTTAAAAACCGGTCATCAACAGCATGTTCGTCGTCCTCTCGATCGCTCAAGATCATGGTCAGCCCGAGGCTCCCCATCGACCGGGCCTCGGGAACCAACTGCCGACGCATTCCTACAGTTATGTTTTCGGCACTTTCCCTTTGCGCGGGTGCGAAACCGCGAATGATGCTCTCGACGCGATTTTTCGTCTCCCTGAACTTAACATTTCCTTAATCGGAAATGAAAAATGCTTATTTGCCTAAACAGTTGTTTTTTAGTTAAATGGATAATATACATACATCGATCGTTGATAGTATACGTTTCAAAATAATTGGCATCTCTTTTTCTTCGATAGAGGATCGATAATAAAGATGAGTCTGATGCAAAGATATAAATTGTAATTTGCATTTGGAATAATCCTCGCCAAAATAAATAATGTACATGATTCGATCACTTGAAATAAGTGATGAATACGATAATAAGTTGACCCAAATGGTGTATTCATTAAGGCAACATAGATTCTACTCGTTATTTATTCGTTATTACTATTGTGGCCACATTCGACGCTAAGTTCGTGATACCTTCAGAGAACACTAAACTGAAACTCCGGAATGGAAACTTTTTACCGTTGACATATCACTTTGTGTTGATTCGTCGTGGTATACCTACGAGCAATTCGTTTCGCTTTCGAAAGGCTTCACGTTTCTCACTCGGCTGACGTATGTTAATCAGTTTTCCTCCCAGTTATTTCTCCCTTTTTGGACACATCACTCTCGCTGTCGCTGAGCGATAATATATCGAAAGCAGCGTGAGAAGATGATCCGAAAACGCAATAAATCAGACGGGGCCACTTAGCATAAGTAACAGCGTTGAAAAACGTTAGCATATTCGTTAGCATCTCCAGAACGTCGCGCGAAATTACATCCGCATACTTGCTGGAACTTCGCTGAACCGACGTGGCGGCTGTGAAGCTCGCAGAGGCAAATTTGTATGTATTTTCTATCACTTTATTTCAGAGATAAGCGAAGTAAGAGTGATAAAATAAATTATGGAAGACCGAAGATGTCCGTTCTTGTTTGCCATAAGTAGGATCGATTAGAAGTAGATAAAATTCATGATTGAGACGAGCGGGGGAGGGAGGTTTCCTCTTCCACGAGGCGATTAAATCCCCGTGAACGGCAATTTTTTTAAAATAAATTTACATGCGTCTGATGAAATCTATTTGCACACGCGTCTTCTAAGCGAGACGATCTTACAATTAGACAAATCTAATCACGATCCAGCGGTCGGGCGGATTCTGAGAATTCTCGGGAAAACACTTTCCCATGCGTGCGGCTTTTTCTTCTTCTTCGTCCTCTTCTTTCAGCTGGAAAAGGTTAAATCTCCCCGAGAGAGGCGAGTGAGAATCCTCGTTCGTTGCCTCACCATCATCGCTCATTTCCCGTGGAATCAAACGCCGTCGGCATTAATCTAGTCGCCGTTTATTCTCTTGAAACCTGAAATATCGCCGAGCTTCTTTGTCACGTAACGTTTCCGCGTCCCCCCCCCCAGTCTCATCCGCTTCCGGATTTTCCTTCGCTTCGGAAACGAGATAGTCATCGGTCGCGCGATAATTCGTCGACGAAGTGAGATTGGAATTAAAATAGGGAAACGGAGAGGGTTTCATTGTCCGGGCATCTTCGAATCGCGACAAGTGGGCGGACGTTGACCCCGACTCCCTCGCCTTCCCGGGGAGGATCATGGCCGTTCACGAGGTTTCGCTGGTTTTGTTACGGCGATTTTTTCTCACTTTTGTCCCGAGGACGACTATTTTTAATTGAACGTCCTGCGTCGCGCGACTGTCCGCCACTGGGCACCAGTCGAGATGTAAAGAAGATCCCTCGAAGATTCACGGTCTTTCGGCGGCTGCTAATTCATCACTTCTTAATTTATTCCTCACGGTCCGTCCGCCTATTAGTTTCTTAATCCCTCCTTAGAATCACCTTGAAGCTCAATGAATAATGTGTTTCAGCAAAATAAAAGTGAAACATACTTCGAACTATCGATTAAATTAATTACAGAGTGGAACAAAATTGAATTAATATAATTAAATTAATGACAGTGGAATGACTCAATGACGCAAAACTGATCGTTCAAAACGATCGTTTTCAAGATCGGAGATGTCGATTATATTATATGAGCGACTGTATTAAACGCCAGCGAATTAAAATATTGCGTGTGGCATCATTTGCGAATAAATATTATTAAAACGGCATCGCTACTCGAAACGAGAAGACATTAAAAACTTGCGGCGGAATAACAGAGAGCGGTGACGTAAATTTTAATATCCTCTTGCCTCCGAATCGTTCGATATCCGCTGCGGAGATTGTCGGAGTTTACCGCAAAACCGCGTCGGATTGGAACCCCGTCGTTAGGCAGTCGCGCTTGCGAAATCCGCGAGAATCGCTCGCAATGCTCGCTCGCTCGCTCGCTCGTGCGAACGACGAGGAAAAGGAAGGATAACGCGCGCATAATCTGGCGACTACGTTCTTAAATCGCGACTCCCTCGCGCGCATCGGACTTGCAAAATGAGGACGGGTTTATTTTCGCGGATGACAAAGTGGCCAAACGCAGTTTGCGACGCGGTATGCGACTTCGCGCCTCTCGTTTCGATTATTTGTTCGCGATTTGGCAACGGAAGGATTAACGGCCATGCCTCGTTTGCGCCTCGTGGAATTTTGCAACGCGACACCCTGTAATTCAGGCTTCAAGGGAAACGACTCCTCCTGCGCGATAACAACATGATAATTTTTCCGAGAACGTAAAATTGATTTACGATCAATCAGAGAGTACGTTCCGTATATTCCGATAGTTTATACTTTATACGAAACTTATTATTAATTTATTAGCGAGCTATCCCGCGAACGTCGGACGAAAGAAAGAAAAGAAAAATGCGTGCTGAGATAGTCGGGCGCGATTTAGCAACGTGTGTAAATTTCTCTGCCGTTTATGGCAAACGGCGGTTGCTGGCTATTCCTTAATTGCTTCCTGATCGCGGCCGATCGACCCAGATTCCGATTTCTTTCCCCAGCTCGCGGATCTAGGTGGATCTAAGCGACGATACACGCGGCAAGATCGAGTCGGAAGCGGAAGCCCCCGCGATTTCACTCGGAAGCCCTCCGCGCGCGCGCACGTGCGCGTGTGGTGTTCCGCGTGTTTTATTTTAACTTTCCACCGGCGCAAATGCACACGTAATGCAACTGCATTAAGGGGGCATAAAAATGCACCCGTTCCCGCGAGAGCATCGTGTTGAAAACGCGCGAGCCGCCAGCTCGTAATTACGCTTACCGCAACGATTGAGTCTCGTTCGAGACGAAAGAGCGTTGTAGATCGAGAAGTAACGAATTGTAAAATTGCGGGGTTTCATCGAACATAAAACAAGATATAGAATCGTAAGTTGCGCGATCGAATTAAATGTCACTCAATCTGATTGTGAGATAAAATTGTAGATCTAGAATTATAAATGATATATCTCTTTAGCTTTCTCCTTTTCTTTTGTTATACAAAATTTAATATATAAATCAATTAGAAATATGACTCTAAACTGGTAGATTCTAGGCCTCCCTTTAGGTTTACACAACTTAAAAGTAAACAAAATTACGTAAGTTACATAAGCATGTAATAAAGCAGCAGTAAAATTAATAGCGAATTCGGTTGGATGCACTATAGTGCGCACTGGTGTATATTAAAACCGTTGTATACTGATGCAATCTCTAATCTTAAAGTAAAATGCAAATATCTCGACTGATAAAATACCTAATACATGTTTATCAAGCAGAACAATAAAGAATATTGAGGATTTCGTGATTTGAGGCGTTTATATTAAACACTTTACGTTAATTTGTGTACGACGGCTTTAATGTGCACCAGTGCGCACTAGTGCGTCCAACCGAATTCGCTATAAGAGAAGGTGGTAAAAGACTTATGACAGTTATGACGAGCGGTGATCCAAACAAGATCAAGCTTCGATTAGATCCGACTTCATCCGTTCTAATTAAAAAGGAAAAAATCCGCGCGACGTTCAGGGTCAATGGGCGATTGCGACAGTTCCTCCGTTCCGTAATTACGCCCTTCGCGGTAATCACACGGTTCGCATTATCACACAGGACTGCGTGTCAGATCGGGGCTGCGGTAAAAGTGTATCGAGACATATGTGTGCAAAAACGGGAGCAGTGAACGTGTGCCCTCGCAAAGCCACGCCGCGCCGCCGTCACGCGCGTAAGGACCGCATGTAAGATCACGAGCGCGGGCGACATGCCGCACGTGTCGGAACAGAAATACCCGCCGCGGACCGGGCCTGGCCGCACGTGACCGGGAACCTCGCTTAGAAAGCAAAGCTTAAGTTTCTCAGGAATGTCCGTTTAGCAATCGCTCCCCATCGCCGGTCCCGAATGGAAACGATCACCGTGATCGAGCTGCTCGGCGCGCCGAAAGAATGACGTCGGAAAGCGACCGCGAGTCTTACGAACTTTTTTGTAACGCATCGAGATTCGCAGACGGGAGCGAGTGAACTGTAAAAATTGGATTGAAAATTAATGCATCAAGATAATCTAGAGTGAAAAATATATCAGATTTAACCCTTAAACGCGCAACTTTTCACAGCATCATGAGTATTTTTTTAAATAATGACTGCTTAAGGAATCCTAAAAAAATATTACCTCAAGGGAGGGGCAGGAGAGCTTTTCCATCCAGAAAGGAAAAAAGATCGGAAAGGCCAGAGAAGGTCCTTTACAGATGTGCAAAACAGGGCGTTTTCAGTTCAAACTTCATAAGAGAGAGTACACGGGGCGTCGAAAAGTCATTTTGCATATATGCAAAGCTGCGTACTTAACGGTTAAAGAGTCCACTTCTCGTCGGAGTTATAATCGCGAACGGAGTTATACATTGGATTTAATCGAAATTTGTTTTGCTCGGAAGCAACAGCTCAAAATCGGAAGTCTTGCCACTTTCTTCTCAAATTTCACGTCACTTTTATACATCTATGATTGCATCTGTAAATAATAATTTATATTAGTTGTTTGTTATATTTAGAAATAATTTTTCTTATATACAAGAAAAAGAAAATATGTATGGACATATTTTGTACATATTTAAAAAAATTTTTTCCCGGGCGTTACGATTCTGAAAGCTAGAGCTGTGCCTTCGAGGTTCGCTTATCAGATTTGAGTGAAAGTGATTTTGTTCCGAAATATGCTAATCGAGATAGTGTGACTCCCGCTTTTTCGCGCGTATACCGCGAAATCAGGTGTACCGCGCACGTAATGTAACGCAACGTAATATAAGCGATATCCCAATTACGACCAGGAGTACCTCGGCGCAAGGATGCCGTAGGGAACGTATAGACGACGGTGCAAACGGTTGTACACTTTCACTTGAATCTCGCTCAGCTTTACAGCCAACAAGATATAGACGGTGTCCACTGTCTTCCTCGTCGAGGTCACATCTCGATTATGCAAGGCGATAGTCAAGCGCGATACTATCCAGGTAGCACGTGATGGACGTGATGGATCATACATGTTTTCTATTACCTATATGTTTCCTAAACGTATCTAATGTTTTATAACTGTTTATAGAAAATATATAAGAAACCATCATGTGGTATTTGGGAATGCGTCAAGAGTGGCAGTAACAGCTTCAACAGAGCTGAGAGGATTATTAATATATATATCTTAATTATTTTTAATTATTATCCTAATTATTAATTATCTTTCTTAACAATTAACAAAAAACAATGATAATTAATAATTGGACAATCATTAATGAACATTCTTCAATAAACATTGCCCAATGTGCATTTTCTTTAAGAACAAATTAAGCCCCCTTTTTAAATGTCTCAAGTCCTAAAGAATTAACGAATGTCATGGATGCGACGTGCATAATGATATAAAATATATTGTCGTGTAATTAAAGTATATAACCTTAAAGCAGTTCGTGACATGGTCTCTCTTTCTTGAGTAGCCAGTCGATCCGTCTCGTATCTTGAATTAAAGGTCAAAAGTGACTCGCTCAAAAATCTCGCTTCGGTAGCAATTTGTTTGTTGCATCTCGCCGTCTCGGATGCGACTAAATTCCCAGGCGTATATCGTGAGACGAGGATGACATTCACTAGTCCGTTTACGGCGCGCGATCGTTCGTAAGAAATATTTCTGCGATCCACGCGTGTGCCCCGCACAATATCCGCCGGTCCTCTTTTTGCCGGCAAACTTTAATCCGGGGGCCATAATTCAGAAATGTCACTTTGTTTAATGTTGTTTTTACCCATAAAAACGGGTAACTCTTGATAAATCCTTCCGCCTGTTGCTGTGTATTGGGTCTTCTTTTTTTTCTACGGATTCCAGATAAATTGAGTCACGATTATAATATTAGAAATTCATCAGAGCGGCTGTCGCGATAATAAAGTTTTAACATAATTTAATAAAAATTCTGAATTATGTACATATAGGATATCGAAATTTATGAGACTACGAATTTTTTAGACATCAAGAAATGAAACAAATTATCGTGTAGTATTCTCTCGCTAATCGCCTTTTTAATTTGAATTAATTTTTTTATTATTAAGAAATGAGAATTTTTTAAAAGATTTTTTTTTATTATTTTGAACGGATGTTTTAGAGTTCTTAAAGAAAAAGTGGATCGAAACACTCGCCTTAAAAGTCCGATCTCTTCTAGCATCGAAAGTTCGCGACAGAATTAAGTTCGATTTGGTGTCCTTCTTTGCTTCTCTAGTTGGAAAATTTCGTCGCATCATCTTCTCCTACAAATTAAGCGTAGATACGGACGAATACTCTCTCGCGCTTTCTCTCGTATTCAGCTTACATGAAAGTGACACGATTCTTTATTCATCAGTTGCCTTGCCTTGATAGTCGTGCGTAACTCGAACATCTTTCGCGAGCCAAAGAATGCGATGTGTGTACGCGGGACATGCGCACGTGTATTCCGAATAGTTTTTTAAATTCATTTTGGGTGAAATTTCTGCCAGATTCCGATTAACGTATCTTGGCAAAAAGAAACGCGAATCGAAGCCCAATGTCCTTGAGATTCAAATTTCGCAACTCGCTTCGGTCTAATTGATCATTTCCGTATTACATTTCCTGGGCGTGAAATTTAAATCAATCTTAGTCCACATTTTTCGCATTTGAAACTACTGGTGCCACTTTTCAATTCCGCTTAATAAATAATGCGAATTGTTTCAAGTGCCTCTCAACGCCTCCGCGAGATACTCGCCTTGAAGCTGCTTCCATTAATTGAATTTAATTGATTACCTGCCTCTTCTTACAAACACGATTAAAAAGAAGCGCAGAATCATCTAAATGCCAATTAACTTTTAACTGATATTAGTGAAAACAATAGTATAGTATTAGTATAAAAATATTTTCATATAATATAAATTTTAAATTGATTAAAAATTTTGTAGGCTTGAAAGTCTAAAAAATTATAGACCGGAACTCTATACAGGAAGAGAACGTAAATAAAATAATTTACGTAATTAAGATAATTTAAGATTCTTGTGCAATATAGAAAGAGATAAATGTATATATATGTATAAAGAAGAAGATATTATTAAACTCTTATTATAAAGTTTAAATATAATTATTGCTTCATATATCTTGAGCTAAAAATACGAATAAATATATAAATTTTGAATGACACAGGCACAGAGACGTGACAGTTATCCCGCCACGCGACACGGGGGGTTTGACAGAAATAACGGAGTGGAACGTCCGTCTGTTCTTTACGTACCGGATCGCGCGGAACGCAATTATCCCGTGCTTGATTTGGAGATGCTCAACTCGCTGACAACTCGCGGTGCACGGCACTCGGCATGCCAGCTCTCAGCTCACCTCGGACTGACTGCACGGGCCCCGGGACCGTGTTGCGGGGGCCCGCACGATTGCAGCTTGCTTTCACTTGGCGAGTACCGCAAACGATACCGCCGCGCGGATCGCCGATCGCTGATAAAGACACGGATTCGATTCGGCTTAACGTCGCGCCGAGTACTCGGAGTGCTTCGCGTAGAGTCCGTCAGATTTAATAGTATTCCGTTACGCTACGATTGATATCACGTGTACATGCATTGTGTACAATAACATTAAAATATTTCACAAACTTGATATTTTCTTAGTACTGAATTTCTCATTTTTGTGATACTCCGAGATATTTGAACATTGATACCAAAATAATCTGTGTAATTAATTTTAGATGTTATATGTTACACAATTCTTGTACATCGAAATGTTACGCATATGATATTACTGCATATTATGGCAGTAATATTACACAATTATTGCAATAATTTGTATTTAAAAAATAGTTTTATCTTTTTATGTCGAAACGTATGACAAACTATGTTTTAATGCAAAATATACAGCTTATTAATAAAAAAATTATATATACAGGCATATGCAGTATTAATATAATAAAAAAATTTATATGTAAAATAACTTACTGCACGGTTATTGTAAAAAAGATTTCAAAGATAAGGTATGTAAACGATTAGAAAATCCTTCAGCACGAGTCATCGTCCTCCTCTTCGGTGGGAACGTCTTCCCGATGCTGTTTTGGATTCCATCGACGCCAGAGTACTTCTCTCACAGTGAATTCGGAAAGTATTTCGGGACTAGTTTCGCTGATATCCCGAGGTACCGACGACGGCCATAAAACTTGCGCCAAAAGTATTTCCTATTATTCGCGAACAAAACAAATTATATATTCCGCGGTAAATTAGAATGTAAACGGTTCTCTCTAAATCTGTTACATCTATCGTATTTAATAAGTAGATGCACGTTTACCTTAGCAGCCGTCTCGGACAGCCTTTCAAATCCAAACAAATTGTTCCAAGTCATAGATCGCGAGGACATAGTAGGATCTACAACTAAAGAGTCCGCGTCTGCTACTTCTATTATAACGATGTAAGATGCATGATAAAAGGGTGGTCCCTCTTTATAAAGCACTGGAACATTTACGAGTATTTCAGATAAAATATTAATAACATAAAAATAAATTTAGAAAGATAACAATGTAAGAGTAAAAGTAATGAATACTAACAAAAGTCGCCACCGTATTTTATACCGGGCTTGACCACCCAACCTTTGCTCCTATAATAATGATAAACTACATATTTCTGTAAAAAGTCTGGCTTCTCCTTGCAAAAGTACAGCCATGCTCTGTTGATATCCAGCAGACTACCGTCGAAGTGGATCACTTGCAGGCAACCTAATCCAAAAAGGAGAAAAAAGGTCTCTTCGAATGTGAGATGCAGGGCCTCTCGAACGGGGAAACCCTCGTTCTCGATTCTCGGTTTAATATTTTTCAAATAATTCTCGGTGTCCGAGTCGCTATCTGGCAGCACCAAGAGTTTTCCATGCTGATTGTCATCCTCGTTCATGCAATCGCTTTTGAAGTCGTAATAATTCAATTTCCACGGTTCTTCTTCTTCTTTTTTCTCTTCGGAATTGTTCTTGTCATCGTGAGTGTTTGGTGAACCTTCAGCATTATCATATTTATCCGGGTCCCTATTGATAATGACGCATATATCGTCCTCCTCCGCGGAATCTAGAGTGACTTCATCGATCTCGATGTTCTTCGCGTTCATCTCGTTTCTTTGCTTACTCCCGTTTTCGATAGAATTGGAAGGAATCTCGACGACGTCGCCAATGTTCTCTTCATAGGAGATGTTTCCTCCCTCGCATTGAGCGGTTGCTTTAGCATCTACAATTACATATAACAGATTTTCACTGAATTTTAATAAACTCTTTCCAAGAAATATTTTAATAAACTTTCACTATTCTTTTTACATTATCATTATCCTCTTTTGAATGTTAATTGAATGTTTCAATTTTATAAGATGCTATCTTCGTTCATTAATACTTTGTAGCGAGATACATTGTACATGGAACGTTTTTTATCACGCACCTTTGTAATCGGTAGCGTTCAATTCTTTGACTTCCTCGAGCCACTTTTGTCTGCAAAGCCACTGTCTGTTTCGAACAACTGGCGGTGCCCCGTACCTTGCTTTGCCAAACGATGGATAACTGCGCGACAACGATCCCTTGCCAAAAAACCCCTACAGACAGAGATATTCATTCGGTTGTTCGTAGGAAAGATTACTCCGATAAAAATGTATCTTTACCATGGAATGCACCGCAGTCATCTCTTCAGGTTCAACTATACACGATCCTACATCTGTGAGATGTGCCGTGTACACTGGCCATTCCTGCGTTTCGTTCAGTGGGATGGGAAATGGCAATTGTGGCCTCAATCTCGTCCTTTTCTTTTTCGGTTCTCGCAGATTCATGTTTCAACTACAAGCGGATAATAATGTAAAGTTTTGGAAAACAATTGTTACATTCAAATATTTTGTAAGGTATCCGCTGGGATCAGTCACAAAACTCTTGCACAGCGTTATTTAATTGTCATTAACATCAATAATTAATCAAGCTACCTAACAGCTCACAGTTCATTCAAGTATAATATCAGAAACATATAACTGTAAATAATTTAAAAACGGTCATATAACTATAAATTTCAGAATTCAAATCAAGACTGTAATCCAGATTTTATGGTTAAAAAACTAAATAAATTTCAACGCTAAACAATGGTTTTTCCTTTTATGTAAGATATGTAAATTTTCTCTTTACGTAAGGGAAATAACAATTAACTTTATATAAGAGAGATATAATAATTAACTTTATATAAGAGAGAGATTTAACAATAACCTGTGAAAATAGAAATTATCAGCTCCTTTACACAAACATTATTTTGTGTGAAATTCCAAGCACATATTTTAAATAGCAAGCAACGAGGAAAATATATTCTCACGCTTATACTATCAATTTATTATCAATTATCCGAAAATATTTACCTTTTCGAATGACTGATGACTAGATTAGGATTAGATCAGGAACACAGGCTTGCCAAACTACAGGTCTGTTCTGTAACAAAAAGTTGAGTTGTGTCAGTTGTGTGGGACAAACCTAACGTAAAAAGGCCACGTTATTGACCTCCCGTAACTTAGCCGGTCAACTTCGACTTTATTAATTTTTTTTTTTTTTTAATCGTTTGTTGGTCGTTTGTTGGTGATTGTTGGCCTAATTACAACGTTTGTTGGTTCTTAATTGTTTTTTAAATTAAAAAAGAAAAATTAGCCTTAAGTTAGCCGGAAAAATTTTATTTTTAATTTAAAAAAAGCCTAATCGATGCGTAATTGTTTGCTGATGATTGTTGGTCTAATTTTAGCGTTTGTTGGTTTATTATTAGTCTTAAAAACGAAAAAAAACGAAAAATTATCTCACATTAAAGTAATCGAAGATTGGTTTATTTGCCTACGACTTAAGGTTTATTTCTATCAATTTAAGGCTAACATCTGTAAAACTGGCTATGAATACGGGCCTTAACATCGGCAGAAAATCATTCGTATGTATTTAGCCGGAAATGAACGTCTTTTTAAAGAATCTCTATATGAAATCGTTTGTATTTCGTATGAAGACTTTTGAAGTGCAATTGAAAAGGTTTGTGAGTCATTCGTTTAATTGTAATTAATTATTTATTTTTACACCATGCATTTAGCCGAAATAGATAAATTAATAAAAGTTTTTATATGGAATCGTTTGTATTTTGTATGAAGAGTTATGAAGTGTGATTAAAAAGGTTTGTGAGTCACCCAGATAATTTTAATTAAATATTTATAAACTCGGTAATTATATATAGCCGAAATATAGATTTTTAGTTATTCATGTTAAAAGAAGAAGGCGCTAGTGTTCCCGAAGGTCCGTCTGCAGTCAGAATTAATATAAACGTTTTAAAAATTATTTTATACTGAAATAAATAAATATACAGGCTATAATAAGCCTGTAGCTATAAGCGATAGTTGCTAATTAAGTTTGTCACTCATATATTTCCATCTTGCAGAGGACCTCCGTAACGAGATCAAAGATGTACCAGTTGTGCAGGGTGAAGAGGTTATCTCAAACGCCCTGCCATAGCCCAAGAGCGACTCAAATGTCATTACCGCTGAGAAGTACTTCTTGCCATTTGAGTTAGCATGTCAGAGCAAGTCACCGCGGATTGTGATGACACAGCACTGGACTGCCTGCAGAAGTTAATCGCATATGGCCATCTCACTGGCAATGTGCCTGATTCAACGGAGCCTAACAAGCTGCTGATTGTGCGCATTGTCGAGACAATTTGCGGTTGCTTCACCGGTCTACAGACCGATGAGGGTGTGCAGCTGCAGATTATTAAAGCTTTGCTGACTGTAATGACAAGCCAGCATGTGGAGATACACGAGGGTACGGTATTGTTAACAATTCGTACTGTTTACAACGTTTACTTGGCATCGCGCAACCTGATGAATCAAACAACAGCCCATGCGACTCTCACGCAGATGATCAACGTGTTCTTCGCGCGAATGGAGACTCAGGCGGAGGAAGAGAATGTGAGGCTTGATGGGGAACATCAGCAGAAGGGTTCTGTCATAGCAAACGGCAAAACTGAAGCCAAGCTAAGTCCAGAGAATGCTCCTGGTAAATTAAAATTGTCATTGAGAAATCGTAGAGGTAAAGCAATCCGCGTGACGGACGACAGATGTTTCGATCGAGAAGCTGGTGGCGACGGCGTCGATGTGTGCAGGCACAGATTACGCAAGATTATGTTGGAAGATGTAACATCATCCGGTAATGTCGCGGGCGGTAAGATATTAATAAATAACTATTAACAATTATCGTATATTATTTTGTTACAATATAAACGGTTTCTGTTTTAATAGTTCTGTAGAATCGAATCGAAGATAAATCGGAAAGTAATGCTAAAAAAAAGGAAAAGTTTTCCTGCAAGTTTTAGACAGTAATAAATTGTTCTTTTGATTAATTTCAGATACTACCGATGATATATTAGCGAAATACAGAAGAAAGCCAAGCGCAGCTAGCGATACAGCCTCGGTCGAAAGCAATCAGTCCCGTACAAAAGAGGTGGAAGACGAAAGACTTTCAATCGATCCGAATAATGTAGAACTCTCTTATGCTTTTGCGGATGCTAAAAGAAAATTACGTATAGTACTTAGTACTTAGCACTGCTGACCTTCAACACATTCCATGGAATACTTCAGAGGTATTTATTGTATTATTTTTTAATCATGGCGTACAAAACAAAGTGTGATTTTTTTATGGATTACTTAATTACTTAATGTTCAAATATTGGCATATAAAATTTTATTACAGAGACATTGTTGGTCGCAGAAAGAAAACGAACTGGTTGCGTTTTTACAACTACAATTGGCAGAAGCTATAAACCTGCAGGATAGGGCATTAATAGCTCATCTTCATGAAACTTTACGTTGCGTGCGTCTATTTAATGACAATGGATGTAGAAAGCTCTTCAAATCACTTCGAGAGGATTATCAAAAACGATCTCCTTATATCGCATATTTAATCAGATGTCGTCAAGGATTGCTGTCGACATTAGCTCACTTAGATAGGTACTGTTTATATATAAATATCATCTTTGTATGTAATGTATAAGTAAATGTAAAATATGTTTAAATGTAAGATGTTAATCGTTTAATAATAATATTTTCCAGATTATGCGTGCGAGTTAAGTGCGATCAGGATGCTATCAATAATCATCTTGTATCCGTTTGTGTGAGGGTATTTTTGGAAAAAAAGGAGGCTTTCCTCCTGCGTTTCTGCGAAGAGTTTAAAAAGCTTACGCTAGCTGACGAGAAACAGGATCTCGTGGATAATTTTCTAGGAAAGGTCCACGCGGAAATGGACAACGATCCGATCTGGCAATGTACATGAATATAATTATTTATCTCGCAATTGATCTTAGCGGAGTGCTCAGAGACGTCTGAACTTACTTCTTACTTTCAGCGGCGAGCGCCAACCAGTTAGATTTGGCGAGAGTTGTGGTGGAAAGAACCGTCATGGCATGGGTATACCACAATGCGCTCTATCTAAATGAAGATGGAGATGTATATAGGGACCAGCTTCTTCAGGATCACATAAAAAAGTTGGCGAAAGTCGTAACTCCAAATCACAAGGACCTACGCATTCCAAATGTTTATCATTACGAATGTTCCTGGTCATGGGCGCAGGCTGAATTGGCTGTGATATCGGCGTATAAGACTCCTAGGGATAAGTTGCAGTGTGTATTTCGTTGCGCGACTACCATCATGAATCTCCTCTCCATGGCGTCGGAAAGAGGCATACCTGCTGCCGACGATCTGACTCCCGTGCTGGTCTATGTCATAATCAAGGTATGCGATTGAAAAGAGAATATGTGATTTTAGCAAGAAGAGTGATTGTTAACGTGTGCTTAATTTCAGACTAATCCGCCGTCGTTGTATCGACTGTTCAATATGTAGACAGCTTTTACGGGAATCGATTGGAGGGAGAGGAACAATATTGGTGGACGCAGTTCTGCGCCGCGATCGAGTTTATTAAGACAATGGATTAACAGTTTCTCAAGAGTATCACGATAAATAAGATTAGATTCGATGCTGGTGATAATGTAGAAATGTATCATAATCATAATTTGACGATTTCATAAAGAAGAAGACCAATATCTTGTGTAAAGCTAGCTGAACAGTTTTATGCTTCCAGTATCTTGATTAAAATTCTTAAATAGCCTCTTAAATAGTCTGTTAGTTCTTTCGCACGTTATTATGTAACATTAGCAAAGACTGAATATACGTAAAGTGTGGCTTTATTTTTATTAGTAACTCTATTGTACAATTTCGCAGGACATCGAAAAAAAAGAAACGTTTAGATATTCTATAATTTATGTGTAAACAATACAGAACTTATAGAGAATTGATAACCATTTAGCAGGATAAACTGTCTTGACGTACTCTTTCTACATGCGCACCTTCCCCAAGAGCCGAGACTCGAACCAGATCCTTGAAAAATATCGCCACTTTCGTAGAGCTTTTGTACAGTTTTACTCTAGGATTATGTATCAGGAATATCGCGAGAGAAAGAAAGACTTCGGAGATTTTTATCCGAATCGATCGACATAAAGAGAGCAGAGCATAGTAAAGAAGCTATAGCTTTCGAGAATTTGAACGCATAATACTTGTTAATACTATGAGCGAATTAGTTTACGTCACTCTGTCAAGCTTTAATATTAAATTACTAATAATATATCGATATCAGTAGTTTAATAATAATACATTTAAAAGCGTTCAATTTAAAAGCAGGGCAATCCTAATAAACGACTGTAAAAAAAATTCAAGATGGAACGCAATTAGCAACTATCGCTTATAGCTATACAGGCTTATAGCCTGTATATTTATTTATTTCAGTATAAAATAATTTTTAAAACGTTTATATTAATTCTGACTGCAGACGGACCTTCGGGAACACTCGCGCCTTCTTCTTTTAACATGAATAACTAAAAATCTATATTTCGGCTATAATTACCGAGTTTATAAATATTTAATTAAAATTATCTGGGTGACTCACAAACCTTTTTAATCACACTTCATAACTCTTCATACAAAATACAAACGATTCCATATAAAAACTTTTATTAATTTATCTATTTCGGCTAAATGCATGGTGTAAAAATAAATAATTAATTACAATTAAACGAATGACTCACAAACCTTTTCGATTGCACTTCAAAAGTCTTCATACGAAATACAAACGATTTCATATAGAGATTCTTTAAAAAGACGTTCATTTCCGGCTAAATACATACGAATGATTTTCTGCCGATGTTAAGGCCCGTATTCATAGCCAGTTTTATAGATGTTAGCCTTAAATTGATAGAAATAAACCTTAAGTCGTAGGCAAATAAACCAATCTTCGATTACTTTAATGTGAGATAATTTTTCGTTTTTAAGACTAATAATAAACCAACAAACGCTAAAATTAGACCAACAATCATCAGCAAACGATTACGCAT
Source organism: Temnothorax nylanderi (assembly GCF_030848795.1). Taxonomy (NCBI): domain Eukaryota; kingdom Metazoa; phylum Arthropoda; class Insecta; order Hymenoptera; family Formicidae; genus Temnothorax; species Temnothorax nylanderi. The sequence goes on along the minus strand of NW_027249495.1, from coordinate 15,414 downwards.
CGATTAGGCTTTTTTTAAATTAAAAATAAAATTTTTCCGGCTAACTTAAGGCTAATTTTTCTTTTTTAATTTAAAAAACAATTAAGAACCAACAAACGTTGTAATTAGGCCAACAATCACCAACAAACGATTAAAAAAAAAAAAAATTAATAAAGTCGAAGTTGACCGGCTAAGTTACGGGAGGTAGTCGAGCCGGGAGCCTTCGAATCCGGCCGAATGCCGAATCACGTTCGGCCGCTCTCGCCGCCCGCCGCCGCGCGTCGGCGAGGCACGCGGCACGCGGCACTCGGCAGTCGGCACCTCGGCCTCGGCCTTGGCAGTCGCAATACCGCGACCGCGACCGTTGAATGAGTCCGCCGATTTCGCAGCAACGTACGTGCAAAGTCGGCGCGCGGACGATCATTTCCATCGGCGAGACAGCCTTGATACTTGTTTTGCCGACGCTCGGAGTACCCTCACCTGCGGATATTACTCACAATCAGTCATTCTCCCGATAAATTTCGAACAGGTGTCAAGTGTTTGTGCTCCGTGCCGTGGGTGCTGATTCGGAACGCGCGCTCGTTCGTGCGATTGGCATTCCTGCTCCTCGTTTCGCGGGAATAATCGACGAGGCGCTCAATAATTTGCATCAAGTGTGTATCAAGTGTCGTGAATGAATTAATGTGTCGCTCGCTCGAGACGGAGATGTCGAGGGCGTCGAGGCGAAGGTACCTCGTACGGCAATTGCGAGTCGTGACGTGTCGTGAGTGATTTGTAGTTTCGTCGTGATATTCGCGGGCGATAATCGCTCGTCCCGGCCCGGGCCGCCATATGTCGCTGGACCATCGAATGTGCGTGGCATTCATTTACGCGGCATATCTCGAATCGTGTCGTGCTTTGAACGTGCTGTGTGCTGTGCCGGAATTGTCGTGCGATTATCCCCGATTCTTTTCGAAGAGCGGAAAGAGGGCCGAGTGACAACGTGAAATCGTATCGTGATTCAAGTAAATGATTCAAGTAAATAGCACGCTGTGATACAACGATACAACGCTCGTTCGTGAATATTTCTTATTTTTGTGACTCGTGTATTTCGTGCCGCGTATAATCGCGACTCCTTATCGTGCAAAGCATGCATTAATAGTACTTACCTTCGCGAGATTTACGTGCTCGATACCGCGGCGTAATGTGCATACGATATTCAATCTTAATTGTGGTTTTGTTTAATCAATCTATGTTACCTGTTTTTATATTACTACAGAGTAAAGTACTTCCTTCCCATGGGTACGACCTTGGCGAGGTGGGAAGGCCCAGTACCCAGTACGAGGATTTTACCCAAGCAAAACTCTTGTTCTGCTTGGATAAAAATTCAAAGACGGGGAAGCTAACGTACCCTCGTCCGCCGATTTAATTGAATAAACGAACCGCAGCCGGTTCGTCGCGTTTGCTTCGGGAGTGCCGTTCAAGTATAATCGGACTAAAGGACTTTTTTAAACGGGAGTGCCGTACAGTATCGCGCGAGAAAGACTTTTAATGAAATTAGTCCGCGCGCGATTGTAGTTTATTATCCGCGAGTGTTTCTCGCGAGTGTCCTGTGCGCGATGAGAGGAGGAAGCCTGACGTCCTGAGAGGAGGAGGAGGTCTGAGAGAGACATCGGGCCCCGGCGGAGCAACCTTGGGGTAAGTATCATCTTTTATCTGCATAAAATTAATAGTTTTTCCTCATTTATTCGGAGTTTTATTTCGATAAGCTAAAACTAATTAGAAAAAAAGAAATTATTTAAAATTTTATAAAAATTTATTTTTGTAAATATTTTTTCCGGAAAATAGATAATTATATCAGTGAATCTAATTGAAAGACGAATTTAGATGCGCGTAAAATTATGTGTATTTTTTGAAACATTTATCATTTTCAGCGCCTCTTTAATTTATATCTTTCGTTTTTGTTACAGTATCATCGTAGTTACGTGGCCGAATTACTCCGCCCGTTGCGCATCGGATCGGTGAGTGACGAATTTTTTACAATAATATGGGGTAACGAATTTGTGAGACCTATATTAGATATATTTATGTATTGTATCCACATAATAGTACTATAGATAAATGCGACTTCTTACAAATTCGTTGCTCTAAAATGGATAGACTAGATCAGACTAGGCTAAATAATTAATCCTGGAGCATCATCATTATTTATCGATTTATTGTGCTTACGGGAGAATGCATCCATAAGCACATACGTTATGTCGATGCATTATTTATTAATGCATCTAATGTTATTTGTATCGCAGAACATGCGAAGTATACCAGTCGCCTGAAATTTATAGGCAATTATTTAAATTTGGCAAATATACACGGAGAAAAAAATAATGTTGTATCAACAGCCTGAGTCTAATTGGAAATAATCTTGTTAATTCAGTACATTATGCTTTTGTTTTAATGAAATAAAACAAGATTATTTCCAATTAGACTAATGCTGTTGATACAACATTATTTTTTCTCTGTGTATATTTTATTGAGGACGAGCATGGCCTAGTAGACAGCGCACTGGTCTATTGAGCCAAAGGTCCCGGGTTCGATTCCCGGTAGAGCTAGAAAAATTATATTCGCTCGTTCTCCTCTTCCGGGAAGATATAATCACGACGATTTTTATTAGAACGCGATTAACATAAAATTCTTTCATTTCTTGATAATATAATTCTGTTTTACTTTCCATTGCTGCTGTGTATTAATTCTTGGACGAAACATTAATTACGCGTATCATTGTAAAATTAAAAGCAAAATTAAGTCACTTAATTAAGATTTTATTAACGATCCAACGTAGTTGTTTATTTTTTTCCGATATGATTAACGCGCGCTTATTAACGATCGCAACGATTCGTAATCAACCGCAACATTATAATCATCTACCGGCGCTGTGACACGCGGCGCGACCTCCCCCCCTGCTCGCTCGACCGTATAAATCGGCGCGTTGTCTACCGGCGGCAGTGACACGCGGCGCGACCTCCCCCCCTGCTCGCTCGACCGTATAAATCGGCGCGTTGTCTACCGGCGGCAGTGACACGCGGCGCGACCTCCCCCCCTGCTCGCTCGACCGTATAAATCGGCGCGTTGTCTACCGGCGGCAGTGACACGCGGCGCGACCTCCCCCCCTGCTCGCTCGACCGTATAAATCGGCGCGTTGTCTACCGGCAGCAGTGACACGCGGCGCGACCTCCCCCCCTGCTCGCTCGACCGTATAAATCGGCGCGTTGTCTACCGGCGGCAGTGACACGCGGCGCGACCTCCCCCCCTGCTCGCTCGACCGTATAAATCGGCGCGTTGTCTACCGGCGGCAGTGACACGCGGCGCGACCTCCCCCCCTGCTCGCTCGACCGTATAAATCGGCGCGTTGTCTACCGGCGGCAGTGACACGCGGCGCGACCTCCCCCCTTGCTCGCTCGACCGTATAAATCGGCGCGTTGTCTACCGGCGGCAGTGACACGCGGCGCGACTTCCCCCCTTGCTCGCTCGACCGTATAAATCGGCGCGTTGTCTACCGGCGGCAGTGACACGCGGCGCGACTTCTCCCCTTGCTCGCTCGACCGTATAAATACGCGCGTTGTCTACCGGCGGCAGTGACACGCGGCGCGACTTCCCCCCTTGCTCGCTCGACGCGGTGTTAGGGTCACTCGTGGTGGTTTTAGCCGGTAGGCTGCGGGGAAATGGCGGAACTTTAATGTTCTGCTCTCCGCAGAATCCGGCACTCCCCCCGCCCCGCCCCGGGGAAGGGGGGGTCTTCCTCCCGAAAGGGGGGTCACTGGTCACTCAAACCCCGGAAGAATGGAGGCACTCCCCGACCAGTGGTGCTCCCCGATCGGTGGCACAGCCACCGTGACTGGTTGCCACTGCTGACGGGTTGCCTCCAGGACGTCGTGGGGATTCCAGTGATGGAAGATTTCCACCACGTAAAAAGAAAAAAAAAAGCTACTTAGTTAAAACGTAGGGAATAATTTTTAATTCCTTTCAGCAATTACATTTCCATTAAGCGAGAAGAGTCAAGAAACATTTTGACTATATTGCAAAAACGTTGTAAAATTGATGCAATATAGCTGAAATGCTTCTTGATTTTTCTTGCTTAAGGGATGAAGTCACACTGCATTGCCACGAGTCTCAATGTGGCTCGAGTCTGCAAAAGACATCACGCTTGAAAAAAATTAAGCGTGTAAAAATTTTGTCTGCTAAAGACATCACGCTGATAAAGTTAAGCGTGTAATAAATCTTCCCTCCAGGGGGTGGGGGGAGTCCTCCCGGACCCTTTAGGGGCACGGGGGAGCCCTCCACTACGGGTTTTGCGCACCCGGAGTACCCGAGCACACAAGTACCGCAATCTACGGCAGCCCTACGGGTCTGTCGTGGACCGGGGAGTCCTTTTAAGGACTCGCGAGGTAAGCGGCCTCTATAAAAAGTCCGCTCGGCTGGTCGGAGCCGTGAGAGAGGAGCTTAGGCTCTCCTAACCGACCTAAGGGAAGGAAAACCCTGACAGAAAACCTCCTAAGGGTCTGCCTTCGGCGACATCACGCTTTTCTCCAGTAGTGAGCGTGTAACAAGTAAATCCTCCTAAGGGTCTGCCTTCGGCGACATCACGCTTTTCTCCAGTAGTGAGCGTGTAACAAGTAAATCCTCCTAAGGGTCTGCCTTCGGCGACATCACGCTTTTCTCCAGTAGTGAGCGTGTAATAAGTAAATCCTCCTAAGGGTCTGCCTTCGGCGACCTCACGCTTTTCTCCAGTAGTGAGCGTGTAACAAATAAATCCTCCTCCGGTCTGCCTTCGGCGACCTCACGCTTTTCTCCAGTAGTGAGCGTGTAACAAATAAATCCTCCTCCGGTCTGCCTTCGGCGACCTCACGCTTTTCTCCAGTAGTGAGCGTGTAACAAATAAATCCTCCTCCGGTCTGCCTTCGGCGACCTCACGCTTTTCTCCAGTAGTGAGCGTGTAACAAGTAAATCCTCCTCCGGTCTGCCTTCGGCGACCTCACGCTTTTCTCCAGTAGTGAGCGTGTAACAAGTAAATCCTCCTCCGGTCTGCCTTCGGCGACCTCACGCTTTTCTCCAGTAGTGAGCGTGTAACAAGTAAATCCTCCTCCGGTCTGCCTTCGGCGACCTCACGCTTTTCTCCAGTAGTGAGCGTGTAACAAGTAAATCCTCCTCCGGTCTGCCTTCGGCGACCTCACGCTTTTCTCCAGTAGTGAGCGTGTAACAAGTAAATCCTCCTCCGGTCTGCCTTCGGCGACCTCACGCTTTTCTCCAGTAGTGAGCGTGTAACAAGTAAATCCTCCTCCGGTCTGCCTTCGGCGACCTCACGCTTTTCTCCAGTAGTGAGCGTGTAACAAGTAAATCCTCCTCCGGTCTGCCTTCGGCGACCTCACGCTTTTCTCCAGTAGTGAGCGTGTAACAAGTAAATCCTCCTCCGGTCTGCCTTCGGCGACCTCACGCTTTTCTCCAGTAGTGAGCGTGTAACAAGTAAATCCTCCTCCGGTCTGCCTTCGGCGACCTCACGCTTTTCTCCAGTAGTGAGCGTGTAACAAGTAAATCCTCCTCCGGTCTGCCTTCGGCGACCTCACGCTTTTCTCCAGTAGTGAGCGTGTAACAAGTAAATCCTCCTCCGGTCTGCCTTCGGCGACCTCACGCTTTTCTCCAGTAGTGAGCGTGTAACAAGTAAATCCTCCTCCGGTCTGCCTTCGGCGACCTCACGCTTTTCTCCAGTAGTGAGCGTGTAACAAGTAAATCCTCCTCCGGTCTGCCTTCGGCGACCTCACGCTTTTCTCCAGTAGTGAGCGTGTAACAAGTAAATCCTCCTCCGGTCTGCCTTCGGCGACCTCACGCTTTTCTCCAGTAGTGAGCGTGTAACAAGTAAATCCTCCTCCGGTCTGCCTTCGGCGACCTCACGCTTTTCTCCAGTAGTGAGCGTGTAACAAGTAAATCCTCCTCCGGTCTGCCTTCGGCGACCTCACGCTTTTCTCCAGTAGTGAGCGTGTAACAAGTAAATCCTCCTCCGGTCTGCCTTCGGCGACCTCACGCTTTTCTCCAGTAGTGAGCGTGTAACAAGTAAATCCTCCTCCGGTCTGCCTTCGGCGACCTCACGCTTTTCTCCAGTAGTGAGCGTGTAACAAGTAAATCCTCCTCCGGTCTGCCTTCGGCGACCTCACGCTTTTCTCCAGTAGTGAGCGTGTAACAAGTAAATCCTCCTCCGGTCTGCCTTCGGCGACCTCACGCTTTTCTCCAGTAGTGAGCGTGTAACAAGTAAATCCTCCTCCGGTCTGCCTTCGGCGACCTCACGCTTTTCTCCAGTAGTGAGCGTGTAACAAGTAAATCCTCCTCCGGTCTGCCTTCGGCGACCTCACGCTTTTCTCCAGTAGTGAGCGTGTAACAAGTAAATCCTCCTCCGGTCTGCCTTCGGCGACCTCACGCTTTTCTCCAGTAGTGAGCGTGTAACAAGTAAATCCTCCTCCGGTCTGCCTTCGGCGACCTCACGCTTTTCTCCAGTAGTGAGCGTGTAACAAGTAAATCCTCCTCCGGTCTGCCTTCGGCGACCTCACGCTTTTCTCCAGTAGTGAGCGTGTAACAAGTAAATCCTCCTCCGGTCTGCCTTCGGCGACCTCACGCTTTTCTCCAGTAGTGAGCGTGTAACAAATAAATCCTCCTCCGGTCTGCCTTCGGCGACCTCACGCTTTTCTCCAGTAGTGAGCGTGTAACAAATAAATCCTCCTCCGGTCTGCCTTCGGCGACCTCACGCTTTTCTCCAGTAGTGAGCGTGTAACAAATAAATCCTCCTCCGGTCTGCCTTCGGCGACCTCACGCTTTTCTCCAGTAGTGAGCGTGTAATAAATAAATCCTCTGCTAGGGTCACTCGTGGTGGTTTTAGCCGGTAGGCTGCGGGGAAATGGCGGAACTTTAATGTTCTGCTCTCCGCAGAATCCGGCACTCCCCCCGCCCCGCCCCGGGGAAGGGGGAGTCTTCCTCCCGAAAGGGGGGTCACTGGTCACTCAAACCCCGGAAGAATGGAGGCACTCCCCGACCAGTGGTGCTCCCCGATCGGTGGCACAGCCACCGTGACTGGTTGCCACTGCTGACGGGTTGCCTCCAGGACGTCGTGGGGATTCCAGTGATGGAAGATTTCCACCACGTAAAACAAAAAAAAAAAAAAAGGGACCTAGTTAAAACGTAGGTAGGGAATAATTTTTAATTCCTTTCAGCAATTACATTTCCATTAAGCGAGAAAAGTCAAGAAACATTTTGACTATATTGCAAAAACGTTGTAAAATTAATGCAATATAGCTGAAATGCTTCTTGATTTTTCTTGCTTAAGGGATGAAGTCACACTGCATTGCCACGAGTCTCAATGTGGCTCGAGACTCCTATCTGACCCGGAGGTGGAGGTGGATTTTGCGGCCGGAACAGCATGAAAGAAAGTGGTGAGTGTAATTGATTTTCACGTACTATGTCACTTATGTCCAAAAATTTTCTATCTCTTCTGTCTTTACTTAATCGAATCGTTCATTTGAATGTTTCAGAAAATAACGACGCAGAAGGTGACATCGGAGCAGCGAGGGAATCCTGCGTAGCTGACATTCCGAGCACTCTGAGAGGAGGAGGAGGCCTAGGATAGGCATCGGGCATCGGCGTACCAACACTTCTGGTAAGTGTTACTTTTTATTTTTTTTTAAGATATAGAATCCCTCTTTGTGCTTATTCAGTTCTTACATTAAACCGTGTTTCGGAATTTAAATTAGTAAAAAGAAATATTTTGAAAAATTTGATTCAAGTTGATTCTAACGTAGAAACCTTTTTCGAAGAAGTAATTTAAAATATAATATTACTCTGAATAACGAATAAGATGTTCGATTCGCGTGACACGTATTTAATCGATTCGATTATTTTTATGTTACAGAAAATGTCCACGCGGGAAGGAGCAACGTTGCTTCGCATCGAGGGAACACGAGGGACATCCCGAGCAGCCTGAGAGGAGGTGGAGGCCAGGGAGAGGCATCAGGCGCCGGCGGAACAACATGCGGTAAATATAATTGGTTTATATATATTGTGTTTCGCGGAAAGTTTAATTAATCGGTTTTTCAATCGAATAGTAGGTTTACCATTTGCGGTTAGGAAATATAAATAATGTTCTCTTCTCATAAATATTTGATCACGACTATTTATTATACTGTATTTTTGTCCTCGCGTTATTATTGTTTTTCAGTTCTGTCCAAGGTCTCGTCTGTAATCGTAAGTTCATTGAATGTTGTGTCTATATCTTCTTCACTGTCGCTGTCTCCTTCTTCCTCACTTCGTTCTACCTCCTCTTCTTCCTCGGAGTCGCCATCGTCAGTAACTTGATCTTCCTGGTCGTCTTTCGGTTTGTCGTCGTTGGTTCTTTCCTCTGTAATTTTCGTGTGGTCCTCGCAATAATTTACATGCGTAGGCTTATTTTGATAAATCTCATAATTTTCACAATCTCCTGTTAAACTATTTAGTATTTCTAAAAGATTAGATGGTACAGTTATTTGTGAATTTAAAGTATTTATATTTTCATTGTCGCTAATTAAAGAATTCATGTCATTGTTGTTAATGTTTTCTAAGGATGTTTCTATTTCAAGTGTTTCGTTTTGAGTGTTATTTATAATGTTTGACGATTCTAAAGGTGAAGATTCAGTATTATTTATCTGATTTATTGGATCATTGTGCATTTCTAAAGATTCATTATTATTTATCTGATTTATTGAATTATTGTGTATTTCTGCATGGACTATGTGTTCAATAAACGGCGGTTCTTCTAATTTTTTCTTAGTAAAAGGTATGCTTTCTCCTTCCGATTTCTCTGCATTACGTGTTTGCATTCCTGTAACTACCGGCTCTGGTTCTTCTATCATCATTCCCCTTCTTGGCGAAACTGGCAAAGGTTTAGGATTAGCATTTCTTTGTCTTGCTTCATCATCTTCTGGGCACTCTTCTATTAATTTTTATATTTAATCATACAGATTTCTTATCAAAACACTGATTGCGTCCTTAAAGTAAAAGGATAATTGTATATTTATTTTAACTAAAAACGTATTTTGTTCTAAATAACATTAGTATTAACCCTTTAGGGGCCACACATCGATCCCGTTCGTCCCTGATGAAAGTTTTTTACTTTCTTTTAGTTTTTTTATTTTTTTTAGTTTTTTAGTTTTCTTTTTTGACTGTACATAATTATGTACACAGCCCGCTAAAGGGTTAATTTTCTGGACCTTGAGATATAATACATTGTTTAATGGCACTGTCATGGGTCCTCTTGGATCAATTTTTACTGGTATCGAAGTTTTCTCGCACCGTGTCACCTTGTATTTACTCAATATTATAAGCAGGACTAACCTCGTTTGAACAAGTCCGAATTTCTCGGCTACAAAATATATAAGTGTATGTAGTCTATATTATGTTGATGAAGAAGAACTAAAGAAATATGTATTAATATCTTAATGTAGGATATAGAGATTATATTAAAATCGATTTTCTTACCCATACAAAAACGTTCGCCTCTTCCGAATGGGATATAGACGTCTTCCGGTATGTTACGTTTGTTCCTCTCGTTAAATCGCTCCGGATCAAATATATTAGGATTGCGGAAATATTTTGAATCATAGTGTAGGCCAAGTAACGAAACGTAAACCGGCGTACCCTCCTCAATTACGAGATTGTGCTCCGGCACTTCATAATTTTTCTTAGCCATGTAATTTAGGAATCCCAATGGCGGGTACATTCTCAAAGTTTCTGAGACCACCATATCGAGATACGGTAATGACAGTGAGTTTGGCTCCATCTGGTAATAATAAACAAGGTATAAAAATAATTTTTCATTCAAATTATAATTACAAATAGTCAAATAAGACTTTATCTTGATTTTTAGTTCATTTTCTGTGACTTAAAATATAATTTCTTTGCATTATAAGCCATAAATGTATATACAATTAAATTTAAAATATATATCACTAAAAATAATTTACAAAAATAAAAAAATTACGAAAGAGACTCAGCGGATGATAGTCGCATACCATGCTATGTGTAACTCTTCCATTGGATTTCTTCAGTACCTCGAGTATTCATTTCTTAGAGTGTTCTGAATTTTAGGTTGCAATGCGAGTTCATACAACGCGAAGGCCACAGTCGTTGAGATGGTTTCAAAACCAAATAAGAAGAAACTAGATGCTTGTGCCAAAAGATCATCTTCTTCGACATGTTCAAGTCCTGAAATTTAATTTATCTATAAAGTTCTAAAAGCTTTTGATACTTGCCGTGAATAAATTCGTTTCTCATGATTATTGATCAAACATGACGGTTACTCTGATTTTGTTATCGCAAGCCGTTATGTTACACATCTTTATTTATTCTTTTATATAAATTATGTCAACGTAATTATTTGGCTTACTGAAATTTTCAATGTATCTCCATCCAGGATCATTCCACTTGATGTCGACTAGAATATCGATGAGGTCGTATCTCTTATAATGGCGCGGGTGAGGATACGGAGGATACTCAGATTCGTCCCATTCCGATATATAACTACGGCGATCCAGCATTGTCTCCCAGAAATTTTGCGCATAAAATCGGTTGTCTTCTTACCAAACACTTTTAGTTTAAGAAAACGAGTTAGATTTGGTAGGAAGAATATTGCGAGCATCTTCCAGGTGCGCCTATAATTATTTTCTAACATCGTTTTGGCATGTCTGCTATAATCGGAGTCTGGATTTTGAAACGTGTTCACGTCATCGCGTCCAAAACAATGCTCCATATCACATCCATGGTAAATTTTGTACTTACGTCCATTACGTCTATTATTTGTCCATTACCTGCCGGCAATGTTATCAGTTGATTAAATCTGTTTAGCCTGCAGATATTATACTGATTTTCGCATTTTTTACTATATTAGAAGAGGACAAGCAAACATCTACGTGTGCATTAGAGTAACATAAAATATCTTAATACTACAAAAATTTTACAGATGATTGTAATTATAGTCACAGTCTTTATCCTGTTTTCTCGTCTTTTTACATTTCTTAATTTCAAGGATTACTTAATATACCCTCCAACTTACCATTTAATTCCAATGAGTCAAGATATTCAACTAAATGCTTTCCGCATTTCGGGTCAAATGCATACATCTGTACATCATCGTTAAAAAAAATTGCATTATTTTGTCTTTCCATTTAAAGTGATCTTCTCTCGTGAAGAAGAGATTGGCGTAACCAATACGATCCTTTGGATCGGCCGAGGAGTATCGATTGTCAAAATTAGAATCTGCTGTGAGGACGTGCCGAATGACTTTGCGATCGCGAAGCAACAAGAAGGGCTTGTTAAAAATGTAGAGACCTATATAAGGTACATCCTTCTTTCGCTCGTAGAGTTCTTTTAAAAAGTATGATGGGGATTTCTTCAGGAAAAAAAAAAGTTACACTTTTATTAACTCGATCACAGTAAAAACAAAGTAACACTAAATATGCATTATAAAGAAATATATAACTTTACCTTTTATTTGAACCTTGAAGATTTTGTAAAACAGGTGCAACCGTGTAACATAAATTATAAAGGAATATATATCAAAACATATTCCTTTATAATACGCAGATAAGAACAGGTGACGAAGAAAAACCACCGAGATTTCTGTTCTGCGCAAATACTTGCTCGCGCTTCTTTCTTCTTAATTGCAACAATTGGTTTCTACGTTCATCTTTCCGAAGATTCTTCTCAAAATGCTTAGATGACTTTCCGATAACATTCTGTTTATCTATGCAAGAAAAAATAAGATATAAATCCTCTTTATAGCGTTTTTCACTGGCAGAGCTGGTACGCACTCAGTGCACGTTAAAGCTGTTGTACACTGATTTAATCTCTAATATTCAAAGTAAAATGCAAATATTTCGACTGATAAAATCAAGGGAACCACCATTTGATCTTTTCGCGATTTTCTGCCGATGTTAAGGCCCGTATTCATAGCCAGTTTTATAGATGTTAGCCTTAAATTGATAGAAATAAACCTTAAGTCGTAGGCAAATAAACCAATCTTCGATTACTTTAATGTGAGATAATTTTTCGGTTTTTTTCGTTTTTAAGACTAATAATAAACCAACAAACGCTAAAATTAGACCAACAATCATCAGCAAACGATTACGCATCGATTAGGCTTTTTTTTAATTAAAAATAAAATTTTTCCGGCTAACTTAAGGCTAATTTTTCTTTTTTTAATTTAAACAAAAATTAAGAACCAACAAACGTTCTAATTAGGCCAACAATCACCAACAAACGACCAACAAACGATTAAAAAAAAAAAATTAATAAAGTCGAAGTTGACCGGCTAACTTACGGGAGGTACGTTATTGCGTGCGACGAGCCCGATTTGTCGCGAGTTGTGCGGATTCATCGTCCCTGCTCTGGGCGCTGGATTCTATGATGAGAGTGTTCGATAACCTGCGATAACAGGTTATCTGATCGACGTCATATCGCCGACAGTCGGCACGATTCGGAAGTCTCTCCTCTGTCGTTGAGGTCCAGGTACCTTCAGTTGTCCTCGCCGCTGCAGGTGAGTGCCGCCGAACTACAGTAAACTCCGTTGCCGCGAATTTTAGGTTAGGGCGCTCCCTGCGCCCGCGACCTTCACCGTTGCCTCTTGCTCGTTGTCACTTATTAAATTCTTGGTGAATTCCTCTCGTTGAATGGACGACGAATCTGACTTTTAAATATTGATTTCAGAATCGTACGGACGCTAATTCATGAACAGCATAGGCGAGGCATGCAACGATCTGAAGCAACAGTACGACGCCTGCTTTCACACGTGGTTCTCCGAGAAATTCTTGAAAGGTGACACGAGCGACAGCACATGCTCGCACTTATTCAAAATGTATCAGCAGTGTGTCAAGGTAATTAAAGCGGGATTGTAATCCTTAGGAAATCCGCAAGTGTATAACGCATGAAAAGGGGGAGAGAGCGAGGTGTAAAATAGCGAGGGTGCAACATGGAGGCTTGCAGTGAGGTGAAACAGAATTACTACGCCTGTTTCAACAGTGGTTCTCCGAAAACTTTTTAAAGGGGGGATACCACGATTCGATGTGCGCTCACATGCTTTAAAGTCTATAAAGATTGCGTAGCGGTAAGTTCTGAGAGGCTCTCCTTCTCGCGGGGGGGTCAGATCGCGATAAGCTCCGATATCGTTCGGAGAAACATTTTATTAAAAAAAAAAAAAAAAAAAACCTTCGAGTGAAGGAGCTAGCGACGTCAGTAATTCTGCGCTTTCATGTTTTAGAAAGCCATGAAGGAGCACCATATTGAACTGAAAGATATGGGAAACGAATTATTTGGAAACCGAGAAGGAGAAGCCGCCACACAGTTGACATAAAGACGTTTGCACGTTCACATCTGGGTCCTACGTAGCTTTTTCACGGATAATCGGCAACGCAAACAGTGCAACTTTGGACGTCATTCCTACTTCTTATGGATGAACAATTTAAAATTAACTGAACTATAGTTAATTGATAGTTAAATGTTGTCAACTAGCCGCTGCACTATTGTTGCCGAACATTCTACACACTTGTAACATTAAACATTTAATTGTTGTAACAAGAGAAACTATGTACATATAATGTCTGTGTATTATCTACACGTAATATATACATGTCACACTTAATAGCAAATTTAATTAGTTCTGTAATTTTAACATTCTTTATTATATGATATCTTGGATTTTTCTTCAAAGACCTACACTTTGTGCAGACAAAACTGTATAGAATAACTTCAATTGTTGTAAATCAAATAGTCACTGGATAACGTAAAAATAAATAATTTACAGAGCTAGTAAATAGCTGAAGAATTTTTACATATCTTTTCGTTGGAAAAAGAGTGAAAGAAATACGTTTGCTCAAAGCAAAAAAAAAGCAGAGCAAAAATATTCAACGACGGCAATAAGCTGTTATTTGTTTTCACAGCATTCAGATCTTATAACTTTCTAATATCAGTCCGTTTTAAATATAAAAATGTAATTTATTTTCGTTATATAAATTGACGAAGAAGACACCTTTTGAATTCTGTAGTATTTATTAATCACTGTTTTTGGATTCTGCGTCAGACGAGGATGGAGTACTCTCTATGGGTTCTTCCGCATCGCTTTCATCCGACTGATCGCGTTTTCCCTTTTTCGTCGTTTTTTTCCCAGCATCCTCCGCTGGCCTCTTCTCAGGTTTTTTCTTCTTATCCTTCTCGTCTTCGCTTTCATTGTCGGAACGCTTCTTTTCGGACTTCTTGCTCTCATCGCTACTACTATCGTCGTCGCTAATATACTCTTTGCTCTTGAAAGAGGTACCACTCATTAGCTTGCTAGGCGACTCTTTCTTAGTTTCCTTCTTCTCCTCCTTCTTCTTCTCTGTCTTCTTTCTTTATCTTTATCTTTAGTTTTACCGCCCCCGCTCGCTTCGTATTCTTTCATCGATGCCGCATATTCTTCTTAGCCTTGGCCGCCTTTGCCTCCCATTCAGATTTGTCCTTAAGCTCTCGCCACATCTCGCCTCCCTTTTTCGCAATTTCCGTCACGACTATTCCCGGATTGTCCGCCTTGATACCGTCGCGTGCGCTATTCAGCCACAGCATAAACGCCGTCGGAGGCCTCTTCGGTTTGTTCGCGTCCCTCTCCTTCTTCGGCTTCCTCTGCTTTCGCGGCTTCTCCGACACCGTTTTTGCTGACTTGGATTTCTTCTCCTTCTTCTCTTTCTTCTCCTTTTTGTGACTAGCCGCAGATGCGTCTGAATCCTCGCTCTCAGAACTATTAGGATTACTGTCATATTCCTCGGCGACATCGCTTTCATCTTGATTCGGATTAAAGTCCTCATCGGTCGAGCCTTCCTCAGAATCTTGATTCTCCTCGCCGTCGCGTTCCTGTGCCTCCGCCTTGACTCGCGCCAAGTAAGCGTCCGGTTCGTCCTCCTGATCGCTGTCACCGAAGTCCTCGTCGTAATTGACTTTGTCGCTCTTGCCGCGGTTTTTGACACGCAATTTCTTTACTGTGATAAAGTCGAACAGTTTACCATATTCTTCCTTCTCAATGCTGCTAAATGTGTGCACCACTCCGCTCGTAAGCTCGATTTCAAAGTCAAAAGATCTAGTCGATCCGCCACCACGCGCAAAGTTTACTGAGGCTATCTCTTCGAAACGAATATGTATTGGAGGTTTGTGCACGTACATAAAACCTCGTTCGAGCGGATATATATATCCTGCCGCAGCTTTAAAGGAGCAACTAATGGCGGGTGTCCCAGTGTGACCAGTGAAATGCCCAGGGCCAGTCAACTTTCGATTAATGATCACCTTCATCACCTGTGGACAAATATTCGCATAAAGATAAAAATATAAACACTAGAGTTTCTTTCTCTTTGTTTTTGTACTAACCTTGCC